>NC_057795.1:369086021-369086989 GCF_018294505.1 Triticum aestivum | reverse complement strand
TGTTTGAAATGTGAGGGGGAGTTACAGTTCTACCCCTGCCTTTAGGCTTGTCGGTTTGGGTCTGTGTACTGAGGATCGGGGATAGTAGAGTAACTTTTCTTCTCCCCAAATAGTGGGCGGGAGCGATTTCGGGCGAGGAGGGCGTGTTTTGAAATATAGTGGGCACGAGCGATTTCGTGCGAGGAGAGTGTGTTTGGAAATAGTGGGCGCGAGCTATTTGGGGCGAGGAGAGTGTGTTTTGCCGACCATGGTTTATGAATTATTCGGCACATGTCATTTCGGCCGAGGAGAAGGCGCGCTTGGATGAAGTTACGAACCTACCCTCGATGTACAACATGCCAATTGATGTGTGTCCCACATAGGACAGTAATTTCGCGCCTCCCATTTATTTTCTTGGGCGAATTCCACCGAGCAGAGGATGTTTAACGGTTCGTTCAAATTTTGGGAGAATGAGCATCCACATCTACCTCACCAAGTCGATTCGAATCAAATTTTGCAATATTAGCTTGCCACTTCTTTTTTAGATGGAGAGATGATGCTCGGGAGTAATGTGTTTTTACATGCTCATTGCTAGCAATTTACTATATGACAAATAGTTTACCCACTCAAAAACGGGAATCAAACCCAAAATCAAATATCTCGATTCAATGAAATAGCTCGTTCACCAGGTCAAAATAGTGAACTAAATCAAAAATTGAACACCTCAATCGAGTAGCATGTTGTACAGTATTATAATACTCCATGAACATGTTGAAAGTCAAATTAATGAACTTGCTTGATATACGCATATATCCGTTCATATGTGGATTGCAGACATCATGTTCTCCAATTTAAATATTTGAATGCAAGTTTATATCGAAACATGGTTTATATCAGTCTTTGATGCATAAAACGCAACCTCCCCCTCTCTCGGACTCCTGCTCTCTCTCTCTCTCTCTCTCTTTCTTTCTCTCTCTCTCTCTCTCTCT
>NC_057795.1:369057920-369085798 GCF_018294505.1 Triticum aestivum | reverse complement strand
TCTCTTTGTGTTTGTGTGTGTATGTGTGTGGTGGTGGTGGTGGGGGGGGGTTCTTTCTAGTTCGCATGCATATATACTCCATGAACAGGTCTCTCTCGCACACTATGTATGATACTCTAGTCCAAGCTAGATATCTTGGGTGCACTCATCGTACGCACACAAATTCCTTGGCTCGTTGCCTGTAACTCCCTCACGCACCACTCTGTCGTCTCGGAGCTCTCCCCCCTCTCTCAAACTCTCCATCTACCCGAGTCACACATACACATGCATATCTCACTCGCACTCGATAGGCCCATCTAATACTCTATTTCTCTCCCTCGTTCTCTCTCCATCTCACACGCACACACACAATCTTATGCCTAGCTAGCCAAGTATGATGGTCTATCACTCAATTGTAGGCACACACAGTCCCCCCTATATGTATATGACTATCTAATCTTAGTCTCCATCACAAACATGTGCATGGTTTATCTCGATTTCTCTCGGGGCATCTTTCTATCGCGCACGCACCTCCCTCAATCTCCCACCCATATAGTCCCCTCACGATCTTGAGGGGATCTCTCTATCACAAACACACCCTCTCTCCCTCCCCATGCGTCCATGTTCTCCATGTGTCCCTCTCGACCTTTGTTCCTTGTTGGCCAGACCTGTATTGGACATGTGCTATAGGGGTGTCTCCCTCCATTTCAAACAATCACACACTAGCTATCTTCGTGTATCTCCTCGCCTCGCTTTTCTATCTCGGAGATGCATGCGTGATATGTTCGCATAAGAAACCAAAAAACACACACTCTCTCTAATTTATAGTTTGTTGTCACTTTCTCTTTCAGACACATACTCTTTTTGCACACTTACTCATTCTCCTTCACACACACACTTGATCTCTCTCGACTTAGGCACTCTCCTCGGTCCATAGCATATAGATTTATTGAAGTCAAACATCACAAAGTTTGACCATGTACGTGGAGAAAAACAATTACATCTAGAATGGCAAACATATACCATTAGATTCACCATGAGATGTAGTTTTGTATGATGTATCTTTGGTATTGTAGATATAAATAACATTTGGGTAAACCTGATGAAAGTTTCCAAAGTTTGACTTCTAAAGATTTTACATGCACTGCATTATCGAGCGGATGGAATATCTCTTTCCCCCTCTCAGCTATCTGATGCACCACTCAGCCTTATCGGGGCTCCTCAATCTCTCTCAAATTTTATATGTCCCTGGTTCACACATACACATGTCTCGCTCGCGCTATACATATAGACCCATCCAACACTCTCCGCCCTTGTTCTCTCTCTCTCTATGTGACACGCACCCCCCTAAGTACCATAATCCCTCACTCCATCATAGGCGCAAGCACCCCCCCCCAAGTATGATTATCTCTCTCTAGCCATCAGGAACACACGTATTGTCTCCTTCCATCCATACGTCTATCTCGATATCTCTCAAGGTATCTTCTATCATGCACACACCTTGTCACTTGATCTCCCACCCATGTAGTCCCATCACGATCTCCAGGGGATCTCCCTATGACAAACATACACTCTCTCCTCCCCATGTCTGCATTTTCTCCGTACGTCTCTCTCGACCTCTCTCCCTTGTTTGTCAGACCCCTCTTGGCCACGTGCTAGGGGTCTTGCTCTCTTGGTTGCAAACAACCACACACTATCTCCTCACCTTGCTTCCGTTGTCGAAGATGCATGTGTGATATGTTTGCATAAGACACACACACTTTTTCTCTACTTTTATCGTGTGTTGTCCATGTCTCTTTCACACACGCACACACACTTTTTTCACTCATTCTTTCAATCTCTCTCTCTCTCTCTAGTTAGGGACTCTCTCACGTCCATAAGCATATGCATGTTTTGAAAAGTCAAACCTCAGAAAAGTTTGACCAGGTATATGTGGAGAAAAACATTTACATCTGGAACGATCATTAGATTCATCACAACATGTACTTACTTCATACTATCATTTATCTTTGGTATTGTAGATATAAGTAATTTCTTTATAAACTTGGTCAAAGTTTCAAAAGTTTGACTTTAAAAAAGAGTTGGAACTACATTATTGAATGGAGGGAGCATCTCTCTCTCTCTCTCTCTCTGCTATCTCTCACGGGCATCCCCTCTCACTTGAACTCTCTATACCGATGGATTATATGCTCACTGTGTCAGCATATAGCTCCATATATTGTTTAGTTGACCGGTCAACCAGTCCACATGCTGCCTTGTCAGCTCGTGTTCTGTATCTTTGTGTGCTGGCCCATGTGGCAGTGGGTGAAAATAAGTAAACTAGAGGCCCATATGACATGCAATGAAGTAAACAAAGTTGAAACCACTCGGGGTAGCACCCCGCACACTAGTAAATTGAGCGCGCATTGAGGACACACTTCTTCCGCGTGAAGGACACACTCGTGCACAATTCACCACTTCGCGGCGGCATGCACAGAAGGACGCACTCGCCCACACCCAGCACACAACACACACCAGCACACGTGTACACCAGCGTCGCCGCCGGTTGAGATGAACAGCGAGGCAGCCAACAAGCAGAGGCGGCTCGAGTCAAAACCGCATCCGGCGAGCTTGGACTTCATCAGCAGCCTCCCCGGCAACATGATGCTCGTCATCATCGGCCTCCTCAATCTATCGTGCGGACCGCCCTGCTCTCCCGGTGGTGGCGCCCCCTCTGGCGCCGTGTCCCCCTTAACCTCACCGTCGACAGCTGCCTCTGCGATGGGGATTGCAAACGCATGGCCGTAGTCTGCAAGATCCTTTCATCGCACCGTGGACCAGCAAGACGCCTTGACATCTGCATGTTCAGTACCAACTGCAAGGTCCAACCCAAGTTCGACGAGTGGTTCTTATCCCCCACCCTAGATCAGCTCGGGGAGCTTAGCTTTGAAGTTGGACGATGTCGCTCTCTGCTGCCGTCCGCGCTCCGCCTCACGCCAACGCTGCACCGCGCCAGCTTCAGCTCCTACTATCTTCCCCAAATTAATGTCGCGCCCTCCCTTCTTCTCCCTCAACTCAAGCAGCTCGACCTCTTCAACATTGTCATCTCGAAGAAGGCTATGGAGCACCTGCTCCACAGCTGTACTGTGCTCGAGTACCTTCGTCTTGAGCAGATCCACGGGTACATTAGCCTCCACATTGCCTCGATGAATCTCTGATGGATTTATGTGTCTTGCTGGCCCCGCAACAAGACATCAATTAGGAAGAGATCACTCCAGCCGTTCCACGTTATGGTCATTGAGAATGCGCCTTTCCTTGAGAGATTGCTTGTATCGGATCTAGAAGGTCCAACAAAAATCAGGGTCATTGACACGCCGAAATTGACAGCCTTGGTGTACTCGTCTGCCAAATTCTCCGAACTCTTTATTGGATCCGTAATCGTTCAGGTACAACACTCATATTCTTCTCCGTCTTCTTGAAATTCACATTTTTAAATTTCTTCTTGATGTATTTACGACTGTCTTCCAAAAAATGATTCCCACAAGCTTGACCCAGTCTATGCGCACAGTGAATATCTTGGCAATAAAATCTATCGGCCCCAATCTGGATCAAGTTGTTGGATTCCTTACATGCTTTCCATGCACGGAGAAGCTACTCATCGAGGTGAAACTTCTTTCCTATTAGTAAACGGTAATCACAACGTAGCTCAATTTTTTTCGTAATTTCCCAAATTACGATGACAAGTTTAGTGTTCAAAACTGCATCTACGCACTGCACTGGAAGAAATGTTTTTAGTATTTTTTTCTCACGTGATCACCTGCATCGTTTTTTTGTTGTACTACTATAGTAGCCTAGGCTCATATTGGAAAGTAACTTAGACTACTCCAGTAAATCTATGGTTACCCTAAGAGCAAGTACTATCTCCGTCCTGGTTTACTCTTCCTATTTTGTAGTATCAAAATTTGATCATAGATTTAACTGACAAAATGTTAATGCATGTCACTAAGAACTATATCATTGGATTTGTATTTGAACATAATTTCAAATGGTGTAATTTTTAGTGACATGCATTGGCATTTTCCTAGGTAAATCTATGGTCAAAATTTTATACTAAATACGAGGTAGTACCAAAGTGGGCTATAACGGCCCTCCACTATGTAGGCCAAAACACGTGCCAAATTCACTTGTGATGCATTTGGCATCGATGCCCCTCCATTGCTCACCTGGTGCCCCAATCTGGATCACCTACTTTGCTCCGTTGCCAAATTAACTCATGCAATGAAAAACCACTTGCGTGGGAGAGAGAGAGAGAGAGAGAGAGAGAGAGGACTGAGGCAATAAAAAACACTTGTTTGGGAGAGTGAGAGGCTGATGTAGTTGGTCTGATTGATTTGTTTATACATGTGGGTCTGTGTGCACAGTGGTGCCAACTCTCTCACATCACGAGAGCGGTGCCAAAATCTTTTGATTTGACATTGATGCGTATTATGTGGCATACTTTTGCGAAATATGGCATCGGCCACATAGTGGAAGGCAACAAATTCCCAAGCTCTTCACGTGCTCCTAGGTAAATGAGAGGAAACAAAGAGAGAGAGAGAGAGAGAGAGAGAGAGAGAGTGAAAAAATATCACTAGCCAGCCAACCCTATCGTATGAGCGAATGATATTGGTACCTCTTGCTGACACAACAATCTTATACAACCAGCTACTCTAATATGTTCTGTTCTTTTGCAGATAAAAAAAGACCCGAAAGTGAAAAATGTGCTGCACTATAACAATCTCATTGATTGCCTTGATCTCCATCTTACAGAAATTGATTTGATCGACTACCGAGGCAGCACATCTGAGATTAAATTGGCCAGGTTCTTTGTTCTGGAGGCAAGTGTGCTCAAGGTAATGAGGTTTGGTGTTCTCTGGCGCAACAATGAATGGCGTGCTAATCACCGCAAGCGTCTAAGCCTAAATGACAAAGTCTCCACAGAAGATGAATTTGTTTTTGAAACATCAAGTGGCCAGAGACTCGAAAACTTATTTGCCCATTAGTGACTTGTCAGGGAGGTGGATTTCAGTTTGTACGATAATGCTACATCCACCTAAAGTAACGAAAGTTCTTACTTAAACTTCCTAGTAATTCCCTCTTCATAGGTGCAGCATTACTCCTAACATTTGTAATATCAGTTTGAAACTTGTAATATTGTCGTGTCCTATTCCTGCATTTTTAAAATCCTGCAAATCAAACAGGTCCTGAGTTGGTGATGATGTTGTGCCTCCCATCTTTCACCAATAGCCGTCGAATCTAGATCTGACGCATACAAACCAAACTTCTCCATTTTTGCAAAAAAGATGCCCGCACTTGTTCCCTATTTACAAACAACTCCATGTCTCTCACAATCAGCCTTATCTCCTCCCCACCACATCTAGAAGGCCATGGAAAAATTTGGCGCGATGGCCGCTGCCGGCGCCGTCCACCCTCAATCTTGGTGTTCCGTGCAATGCACGGGCATCTATGCACGAGATATTATGTCGAACATGGCTAGTTGTAAGCAGGCTAGCTCTACAGCCATGATGATAGTGACTGCAGATGGTGAGGCTGACTATGGTATGCCGAACACGGCGCCTATACTCAAGTGTCATATCCGGCGCAAGGTCTTGTCACTTCACTGTGAGGAGCAGCACATAATAATTTGACCAACGGGTAGTACAGTGCTAGTACTACATTGGTAGTACTACTAGCACCACCGTCTGGATTTAGGAGTACTACCACGTCCATCTGGATTTTAGTATTTGACTAGCAATATACATGGTGTATTGTTTTATTCCTATCAGCGAGAGAACTTAATGTCTTTTTTCTAATTAATAGGATTACATGCAATGAACTAAACATTGCATGTCATGTTTGGTAGTCTCAAGTCATTGAAAGCATGCACGACCCACATCTCTCATTGTTTGATATGTCACGAAATAAGAAATGAGGAGGGAGTTAATGTACCGTGCCTAAGTGTTTTGGGATTATTTGGTTTTCGTAAAGTGACTTACACAACATTTTTGTTTACATGCATTAACATTTTATTAGTTAAATCAAAGGTCAAAACTTGGCACAAAATGCAAAGGGGACCAATAAACCAGTAAACATCAAACTTCTCTCGTTTGGTCCCAACTAGAGGTCCGGTGAGATGACTATACTGCACCGGCACGGAGGGGGATGCAGCTTCATTGACTTACTTCAATTGCCTATGGGTGAATAACACGTGGGCCCACCTGTTATACAGCGAAAGGCAGGTGCAGTAGAGGGCCGAGGAGTAGATGGCCAACACGCACGTGAATTCAACGCAGTCTGCACTTGTCATATAAAGGCTCCCCGCTAGTCCAATCTAGTACTCCCTCCGTCCAAAAATACTTGTCATTGAAATGGATGTATCTAGATGTATTTTAGTTGTAGATACATCCATTTTCATCCATTTTGATGACAAGTATTTCTGGACGGAGGGAGTACAAAATCTACGCACCTACGCATGCTAACCATGAGCAAGAGTGATCACTCGAATTGCAAGATCAGTTGACTAGAAGCTAAGCTAGTCCCATGGAGGCAATGAGCACGAGCATCAGCAGGCTATGCCAGATGGTCCATGATGCCGCCCTGTGGCCCGGCACCGAGGAACGTCTCCAGGTAGTGCTTGAGGCCGCCAGGGCGAGGGGCCGCTTGGACGACAACTTCATCTCCTTGTTCGATGAGGTCCTCGTCGGTTTCCCTAACAAGTTCACCGTTGTCAAGAAGCTCGCGGACGACCTTGACGTATGCCTCCAGCCGACGCGCCCAGGCTCTGCGATGCCCGCCACCCACAACGGCCACTATGGTGACAACCTCTTCGACGCACTAGTGGCCCTGCGACTTCCTGCCGTTGCGCCGGAGAATGTCCGCCTCGAGGTCGCGCTCGCCGTGTAGCGCCTGGCGCAGCAAGAGACCATCGACATAATCACCCACGTCTACGCGCAAATCGTCCACAAGGACTACTACATGCAAGAGGAGGACGATAGGACGCTGGCCTTCTTGGACCGCAGGACAACCTTGGACAACATTGTTTAGAAGCACGTTGAGTTCGCCGCCAATGCCGCTGCTCCTCACACGTTGGTTGGTGGCCCGATGCACTAGGGCGTGAGGATGTCGTTGATGGATTCGTATGTATTTTTATATTTCGATTAAATCCGTATATGGTACTACTAGTAATTATCTTACCTTTCGCATCAACTTCATAATTTTTGTACGTACTCCATGCATGAACCACGCCAGAACCAAACTTCTCATTACTCTAGGGAAAACTGTTATTTCTATCTATCGGTCGCGCCATGGAGCAAAACAAAATTTTACAAGTTACAAGTTCAAAAGGAAAAGCCTGCCATGTTCGCGTCGCACCCCCACACAGTTGGTCCGGCACGCCGCTCAAGGGGGAATGCGTGTGGTGTTGCATTTTCACTTACAAGTGGGACCGCAGTTGAGCAAACCGACTATCAGTAAACCCCCACCCCACCCACCGCGCGATGGCTAAGAAAATAGGAGGGAGAAGAGATGGCTATAGCACGGACTCCAAGAAAATTGGTGTCGGATGGGACTCGTGTGGATGGCATGTGCCGTACTGCTAGACGTGAATGCTAGTTATGGCCCATGCCACCCCACTATATCGAGCCTATATCGAGGTGCTGGTTACACATAACAAATTTCTTGGAGTCTGTGCTCAGCCCTCCTCTATCTCTCTTCTCAGCCAGCCAGCGGGCGTGCGGAGCCCATCGTCTGTTTGCTCATATGCGGTCCCACATGTCAGTGAAAACGCAAGAGGACCCACTGAACCTGCACATCTTTCACCTCGACGTGCTGGTGATGAAAAACAAATCCAATAAAGATCTTCGGTGGCCGCTTTTGGAGTTACTCAAGAGTAGTAAGATTCTATTTACAATTTAACCCAAGATGCACATCATGTGGCTTCAACTACCCCTCTATTTTCTTGCATGACACGACCTGGATGCTGGATGTCCCATGTGTCTGCAAAAGGAGGAAGAACCCGACCAAATCTTCGGTTGTGCTCTCGGATTAGACTAGTTGTGCTAACTTAAAATTTTATTGTGTAGAATGGATGCAAGTTTGGGTATTGGGAAGAAGAGTACATCCATATATGATAGAGCGCAATTTAGTAGATGTTCTAGCACTTTTAGCTAGCATAGAGGCTAGAGATGAGACTAGTGCACTTATTGATAGAATAGAGGCTAGACATGAGACTAGATGCAAGGAAGCAACGTCTACTTCTTTACACTCGAAGAAGAAAGAAGAACACAAGATCGAGCCTCCACAGATAAACAATGAATGCATCCTGAAGGCACTAATCCAACTTACAGGAGCAGTTATGGAAGTTGGATATCTTCTAAAATGTATTCTTGTGGTTCTTGTTTTCTTTGGTCTTGCTTTTCTAGTCAAATTTTGGTGATGTATTTCCATGTACCAAAAAATCAATGATGAAAGAAAGATATGTTTTTGCAAAGAAAAATGTACGCGGCCGGGATGCGTCCATGCGTTCGGCGCACGGCCACTGCATCCGAGAAATGGCCCGGACACGACCCCATTGCCCTACCCAAATGGACAGAATCCGGGCAAAACGGAGGTCCGTTTGGGGTCATGCGTTGGAGTTGGCCTTACAAGTGGGACCGCAGTTGAGGAAACCGACTAGCGGCAAACCCCCACCTCGCCCGCCGTGCGATGGCTGAGTTAGAGAAACGACGAGGTTGAAGAGATTGTTGTAGCACAGACTCCAAGAAATATGGTGTCAAATGGAAGTCGTGCTGGTGGCGTGTGCCGCACTCCTGGACGTGAATGCTTGTTCTGGCCCATGCCACCCTACTACTCCTACTACTTATATAGTAGTAGTATCGAGGATTCGAGGTGCTGGTTATGTACAGCGAACACATTAACATATGGCCCACCTGACACTGTGGCCAAATTTCCTGGAGTCTGTGCTAGGTTAAAAAGTGTTCTTTGTGAGGGTGGGTGGCCGGTCTCAAGTTTAAAACTTGTTGTATTGCGTATATGTAGACGTAGAGATAGTGCAGCAGTTCTAAATGTTTGAACCCAAACATCAGAATGCAATTTCTACTGGACTCATCTGAGGACCTAGGATGATGGGATTCACAGCTACAGTAAAAACATCCGCCCGATGCGCGAAGCATGTGAAGCTAGTACAAATAGTGTACTACTATTGTTGATTGGCCTCATCCGATAACCTGTTGCAATGCACATACAATTATGTATTCGGAAAATATTTTTTTGCCTCGTCGCAGCACTCACTTAGAGAAGCGACTTGAAAGCCATTCATAAATTTAGTAAGTTTATCACATGCATATCATTTTATTACATACAACTGGTCATCAACCCACAACGACAACGAGGATACATTATAAATACTAAAGTTTTCATCACACAACAAATAACAAGCAATGAAATGAACTTCAACTCAACCAATCCTCAGCATTGGAAACGCTTGCTTTGAACCACAAGTGATTCTCTGGGAAGGGCCATCTATTGTCAATCTCGAGACCAACGCAGGACTGATCATCCAGGCTGAAGGGGACTACTATATTAGTACCAGGGTAGGGAACCACCGAAATGTCCGAGGTATAGATACAGTTGCTTCTCATAAATGGTAGCAATGTTGTGTCAACAGCAGTTGGATTGCCTTTCACCATCATTGGATAGTTTTGTCCAAGGAAGAGCGAGTTTTCTCCAAGACTATCAATACGGTACCAGGGAGAAGGTGTTGGCGCTAGCACACTAGTATCCATCCCGAATACCATGCAACGGGTGTTGGAATAGGTCCAGAGAGTGCGACCATGGGAGACAACACCTGCTTCCTTAGTTGTAACATCAGCAGTGGGCTGTATACAGACAAGAAGGGGTGATCCATCAGAATAAGTTGCCAGGCGCCACTGAGTATATGGGCCCTGCTCGTCCTCATTCTCGTGATCATCACCATTTTCATCTCCCCCTTGGTTATAAAAAATTTCAATTATAGGTGGTGGAATGTTCACACGACCTTAGAAACACAAGAAGAAGGTTAATTAGTAAAGGGAAACTTGCTAACCCGCATGCATGTGGATGAAATAATTAAAATTACGGTGGAAGACAAATGTACTGAAACTACGAGGATCCCATGCAAAAACAGTGCCATGAGTGGTGGAAGAAAACACAAGACCCTCGTATTGAATTGCATCACAGTACACATCCGTGTACAGAAACTGATTTTTGAGTAATATACATCCAGTCGAACCACGAAGGACGGCAACAAGCTTGTCGAAGATAGCAACAACTACATAGTTCCTGAATTCCAAGAGCGGTTGGGAAATCGACAAATTGCTATCTTCCGTAGAAGACAATCACCATGATCATATTTGAACGTGTGTAGAATACCGATGTGCTCAACCTCTGGGCAGTCTGCTGAGATTTTTGGAAGTGGAACCCGGTGACGAGTGTACACATTCACAAGTTCCCACTCGCAGTTGTACCCAATATAAACAACCCAATCTCCATTTGCGCCTGCCCAAGGCTTGCCCTCAAGCGATGGCATCTTAACATCATACGTATCATTATCAAGCGGCATAAACTTGCACAAGGCAAGGCCTCCGTCGTCCCCACGCCAGTCAGCAGGGTCACGACAAAGAATATAGGGGAGATCAAACCGCTCCTAGACCCTTGGGTTCCTTGTAATGATGTTATTAGTTGAGTCGAGAATGGTCTTGAACGAACCTGCCATGCTAGCTGAGGTGATGACGTCGCATCGATCAATGAGTTCCCCCACCACGTCATCTTTCAGATTGTAGCAAGAATAACAGGGTCATTTCCGGCCTGTTCCCTCCATGGAGAAGACGGTCGAACAATGGCAGAAGGAAGGGTGAAGGCAAATGGAGGAGGGAGGAAGAGCGTGCAACAGTAGTTCCAAATCGAGAGGGAAAGGCGAAGAGTCGGTGGACGGTTGCCAGTTTGGCATGGTACACAAAGAGGCGCCCCGGCCTACATGTCCGTTCTGAAATACTAGTAGAAAAGGACTCACCGTCGTCTCACTGACATGTTGGAATGGGACCACATGTCAACAAAACATGGTGTGTAATTTCTCGTGCAAAATGTGATCTGGCCGCGTTGGCCCGAGGTGCGGCATTAGTTATCGACCTTTATTTTTTTATTGGTGTGCCATTCAGTTTTGAAGCACGACTAACTGGTACTATATGCAGAGAAAATATAAACTACTCTACCAGTCTACCACTACTCCACCTCTAGTAGTAGTAGTATAAAAAAGATATATAGGCTGGAGCTTCAGCGCTTTCTTGCTAAGGGCTGCCCACTTGCTTCTCACACTATCACCCTCTCTCCAGATCTAAAAAAGACGGCCTCTCTCTCCCTCCTCCCTGGTGGTCACAGATTCGCCAGGAAGAAAAGTATGTGCAGCATTGACACACTCGTCGTCGGTGAGAGGTCACGCACTAACGACAAGGCCATCCTCTCAGACCTAGCGCCCGCGTGGGATGGCCTCCGTCCCCAAGCTCGCTGCTGTAGTGTGTGCGTAGGACGACGACCATGAGCGAAGCCACTTTCGGCCGACCCTCAGGTATGCTACCTCTTTTCGAACCATACCCTTGTTCTATTGCCCCATCTGCCACGTTGCTGCATGTGGATCTTTTTCCACTCCACCATCTTCCCAATTTGCTATCCTCTGCTCTGCTAGTCACGCAGACGAAAACCTTAATTTGCACTATTAAAGGAAACCCTACTTCATGTAGACTAATCCATGTCTGGGTTGAATAAGGAAAGGAAGGGAGACTGTACTGTTCAAGAGAGTAGGCATCGAACCCGCATCTAGGTTGAAAAGGGGAAAATCAGTAGCTAGGGAATGAGTCTCGTGTCTCTTGGTTGAAGAAGGGTAGAAAGGCATGACAACACAATAGAGAATGACCAGGTCGATCGGTTTGTTGTTCTCACATCGGAAAAAGGTGGCTAAAGAGAACAAAAATGGGACGTAATCCACATATGCTTCCTGGATATTTGTTGCTCTGGGCAACCATACCTCCCTCACCACTGTATGCGTCTGTGGAGGTACATCGTACTGGTGCGCCCACTGTCCAAATGGGCCTCCCATGATCTTATTGCCACTTTTTTGCTGTTAGTATAACGCCAGCAGTGAAGTCAAGCAATGCTACTGCTAAAGTGATGCCACATTTAACTAATTCCGCACTCAGTCTAATACCACCGATAAATTTAAGCAATGCCATTTAATGTCACTGGATTATTTTAGGGTTAGCTGTTGATTGTGGATGTATTAAAGATTTTTCAGCTAAGGCATTCTAATGTTGTTGCACAACGAGTATACCAACGATGAAACTTGTTACTACCTTCAGATTTTTGCACTGTTAATGCTTATAGATTACATACCTCACTTTCATGAGATAAGTTAATTTTTTTGTACAGTGTCACCAAAATGCCAAGGCGCTGATGTCATTTTATTTTGGTTAAACTGCACAAAAAATTATGAAGACAAGAGGAAAGGTCAAGAGTGGGCACCTCCTCCTCCGACTGTTCTCTTGATTCGTTCGATCAAGTTTTTATGTTTAATCGATTATCAAGATTGGGATAGCAATTTTTAAGGTCCCTCGAAGTTTGAAATGATATTTACCTTAGAGGTACATGGTTTGCCATTTTTTATACTGTCATTAGTTAATAATGCTAGTTACCTTCAGACTTTTGTATTTGGTTTAATGCTCATGCACAGCTAGTATACCAATGTTGAAACTTGTTACCTTTACATTTTGTATTGATAATTTTTGTAGAAATCTTCCAGTGCTAGAGTTTATTGAAATCTGTTTAGTAAAACCATTATATTGTACCCTGTAATAAAATAACTACTCTACTGTTGCACTAGCCACTGGATTAGTGTATATTTGTAGTATTCGAATGGTGTTGCATTAGTGTATGGACATAAATAAAGTGTGGCAAGCTTTCCCAGATATGTGCTCAAGGAAACTACTACCTATTTTTCTAAATTGAATTACGAAAATGTCTTATATAAGGGAATAGAGGGTGTAGAGTTCCCTCTAATTATCCCGGTAAAGCTAGTCACACCTTTATTAAAATTAATGCTCATTATGTTATTGGAGGAGGTCTGTATGTTTGTCTCTAATGCCTATCGAGTACATACCTGACATCATGATGTAATGTTAAGTCATTTCCTTTTGTACAGTGTCACTGAATTGTCAAGGCGGTGATGGCATTTTATTTTAGTTGAACTGCACAAAATATGCTTAAAATAAGAGGAAAGGTCAGGAGTCGATCATTCTTTCAGAAAGAACTATATATGCCTTTCTGACATCAGCCGTCGTTGCCTTATTTATTCCTTCAAACAGGTGGTTAGAAACAATCTTGCTACCTTTTCCCATTAAGAAATTGGAATGCTTATATTTGTGAGTCTATGCTTCAACTAGTGTCATTATTACAGTAATCACACTTTCAATATCTATGCAAACAGGGATGCTTGATTTTAGTGGAACTGCACAAAAAGTCCAACTGGTTCAACATTAGGAGCATGTTTTCTTCCAAACCTTTATATCCAATTGGTGGCACTATGAGCTGTTCATTACGAAGGTACATGGTTTGCTACTATCTTGCTACTCTTTTTGTACTATCATTAGATAGTAATACTAGTGGTTTGCATGTGAATTTATTGGCAGGGTAGACCTACATTGGAGGTGCAGGACAACATTCAATGATTGGATGCTCAATTTTGGTTGTATCGATTTCACCTCTTCCATCACTGCGAACATGAATATCCTTGGTCTGATGAAGAATAGGCGCTATATTTCTGCTCTGAACCAGCAAATCATTTCAATATTAAATTGTCCAGGGCAAAACATGACTGTATCAAATTGTCCAGTGCAAAACATGAGAGATGCTAAGCGGAAGAGACATGTTTAAACCGAAAATACAAGGTGGGGTATATGTTTACTAGCTGCTTGATATTTGTGCAAACACAAATGTCTGCCCATTGCTATTTGGCAAACAAACAAAGTGACCACAATTTTGGTTGAACTGCACAAGAGAATAGTATAGTCACTGCATGCAGTGCCATTTGAAAATAGACACAGAAAGATTGGATAGTCACTTCATGGACTGCAGAAAAGTAGTACTGTACTATTTATTGGCCAACACTAGGTGCTTCATTGCTTTGGTCTGATTATACAATGGGCATCATTTTGCCTAAGTTAAAGTTTGTATTTCGAAAATAGTCTCGCCATGTGATCGAGAGAAGACCAAATCATATTGCAGTGGATGTTCCTCCATCATGTGTGGTTCATTCTCATGGTTCCAGCTGTTGGTGAAACCACTTACGTTTGCAAGAGGAATTGTAGACTTCACAAACAAATTCGTCTTCCAGTTTGTACTGAATGTTGGCCAAGAGAAGCATCCATGTTAGTAGGAAGAACATATATTTGTTCTAGATCTTTGCTTTTGGAGCTACATATTTGTATATGAGCTGTGAATCATTGAGATGCATTAACATGTTGATCTTATGTATGGGAATCGTACTAGTTAGTTTTAGTTGCGACGCAAGATCTGAAGTGGCTAATCTTTGCTTTTGGAGCTACATATTTGTATATGACCTATAAATCATTGAGATGCATTAACAGTTCCTTATTTCTATTCGCTCAGTGTTTACAAGTTACTGATCGATCACTAGGTAGCCTACTAATGCGCTCCTGGCAGTTTTAGTTGCGACGCAAGATCCAAAGTGGCAGTTTTTCGAATAAAAATGCCTACCACTGAAGAAACTGACAAGCTGCTCTGAAGAAAATGCCATGCGAATCTGAAGAAACTACCGCAAAAACGTTCACAGATGCCTTATCTCCCAGCTAACGTTCATGAACTAATGCGATCGTACACGTACACCATCTGACCTACTCGATCGTACACGTACACTATCCGACCTACTCGATCCTACACGGATAAATAGCGGATCACGCACGTACTACCTTCTTTCCAGTTTGCAGGGCTCAATTCAAGAAATGACCTACTCGATCCTACATGAATAAATAGCAGATCACGCATGTACTAGTACCTCCTTTCCTGTTTGCAGGGATTAATTCAAAAATCTCACCAACCAAGGTACTCCCTTTGTCCGGGTTTATTAGTCCCGTGAGCAAAGCAGCAAGACCAAGGCATGTCAATAATTAACTGCATGCAGAAGTTTAAGCTTAATTAATTCCAGTGATTTAAGTGGCTGCATGTGTGCCCTCGGCTGCGACTCGTTGCATGTTGCTCCGCATACTGGCTGTGAGCGATTCTGAGTGCCTGCATGCAGCCGGTCGTAATTAAGGCAGATAACTGATGCGAAAAATGATGCGCTTTAATTGTTGCGGGCCTTTTAAATCCTGGAATCATTATTGACAAGGAGGGAGATGATTCGAGTGCACTCGTTTGACCGTCATGCCGGTGTGCGACCCAGCACGGACGGGATGGGATGGCACAGTCATAATTTCAGTTTCTCTAGTTTTCCACGGCAAGCTGGCGCGCTAAGCCATGCCTGCTTATGCAGTGAATTCCGATGACCATCGCGCTACCTTATGCCTATAAGTATTGTTTCCCGGCCTTCTCCGGTGGCACCGTACCCAACTCGCCATATCCTCATAAGCCCCCACTGGCCCGACATCACTCGCCACTTATCCTCTCTCTCATCACGTCCGCCATGCCCCCGCCCGTCCGCGATAGGCGAGGCCGGAGGCGGTCACCGCCGGAACTAGTGTTCAGTTTTTCGTCGAAAGGCAGACGGAGGGAGGAGGCTTTCTATCGGTCTTTAGATCGCAATGCGGAGATCGAGGACTTGTTGGAGCGCGACCGCCTGGCGGAGGAGCAGGAGTTGTTGGAGCACGATCGCCTGGCGGAGGAGCAGCATATCGCCGATTTCCGCCGCCGGCGGGACATGGAGCAGCAGCGCACCGACGCTCTGAGTGGCGAGTAGAGCGCTCGCAACTGGGCCGACTACGTGGAGGCCGGCGCCCGACAAATAGCCATGGAAGCTGTCGGGCACGCACGCGTTTGTGACGCCGATTTTTACTACCAGCTCATCAAGTGGGTTTTCCGCTTAGAAGCCGAAGCTTCAGTGGACCACGCCATCATGGAAAGGGCCAACACGCGTGAGCAACGCGCCCTATCACACCTCTAGCAAGCCCGAGGCAAGGCGGAGGACGCCAGTGCCGGCGTTTAGCGTGTACCGCAGATGGCGGCCGGCATCGTCTAGTTAGCTAAGAGTAAGTTAGTACTTGTACACTACTAGAGTATTAGTGGGAGTAGATAGTTAACTTGGCTATGATGGTTGTCAACGTGGAAGTTCAGTACTCTATATGTGGATCAGACCTGTTACTTTTCTATGAATGTTGAACTTTCTGTTTGAACATATGGAATGGGATGTTATTTTTTTAAATTGGTTGTATTCGTCCTCCACGGGCTTAGAGACTGACTTGTGGGCCTACCAAGTTGACGCGTACACAATCAGGAGATGATTGTACGTGGAGAGGATGACAGTTGGGACCCGCCAAGGTCATGGCAGTATGCAAGCAAGTGCCTCCTTATTTCAAGCCAATAAAAAATGGCTCCTCCTAATGGATTTCTGACATCTGGGTCCCATGCCATTGTCAACGTAGTCAATAAATGATAGAGTTGCACAATGAGCGGCTGACACCAGGGACCCAGCAGCTCACCCATTTATTTTTGTTTTGAGTTAATTTGATAAATGCCACTCCAAATCTGGTGTTTCTGAGAAATAACACTGCAATTTCCAAACTTTGGAAAATGCCATTTCATTCCATTTCTAGTGGCATTTTTCGAAGTCTGGAGTGGCGTTTTTCAAAGTTTGCAAATTGTAGTGGCGTTTTTCAAAGTTTGCAAAAATTGCAGTGACATTTTTCAAAGTTTGGAAATTGCAGTGCCATTTTTATGAATCGCCATAATTGGAGTGACATTTATCTAATTTGGTTTTGAGACGGAAGCAAGGTGTCAACTGGGCTGTGCGGGGCACTCTGGCCTGTCTAGACAACCTTTTCTTTTATGTTTACCACAGACCAACCCAGTTGTTTTTTTTCTTTGTGAAAATGGCCAGCCCAGTTTTTTTGTGATTTGTCAAGTAAGTCGCTTTGTCAGGCCTGTTGGGCCGCAAATCTTTCAAGATGAGGAGAGCTTCATTCGGCTGGCCGAGAAAATGGCCTATCAGTAATGAGAAATGGGTTGTACATTTTTAAAACACATCGAACCGGCAATTAGTTTCAAATTTCTTTTTTTCATTTCGAGATTTTAAATTGCATTGATTTTTATGCGAGGACAATTTATTGGATTTTATATTGATATACATTTATTTTTAAAATCAGTTTGAATGTGACTCGAAATTTCAGGATTAAAAATAGTTCGGACCGCACCGAAATATGCAAAATTTTGTATAATTTTTTAACCGTGGCCACAATATGGGCTGTAATGCTAACAAATAGAATATGGGCTCCAAAAAACCATTAAGAATTAGCAAATGGGCTGTAAATTATTAGAAATAATGGCATATGGGTTGTATGCTATTTTCCACAGATTTGAGGCTTTCCTAAAAAAAGGTTGACGCACAAGCATTGACTTTTGGATGTCCGTCCAACGGCCGTCGTGCTTCTTCAATCTCTACTCTTCCTGCTCCAGCCGCTCAAACAAGCGTCGGCGGGACTGCCTGCTCCCTCCTCCCCACAGCCGGCTGTGCTGCCGCGCAGGCCTTACCGCCCCACCATACTCCCATCGTTGGCCTAGCCATTCCTCTACTCACCCACACCTGCTGTTATTCTCCAGCGACGGTAGACGAACCAGTAAACCCTTGTACAGTCATACTCCCCTCCGTGTGGGAAACAACTGCCGAGTCTTCCCTGGCTCCATGTCGTTCCCTTCCTAGGCCTCGCCGTCGTCCACTGCCCTGGTGCTCTCGGCACGGCGTGGTCAACATGATCAAGGACCGACATGCATCTGAAGTGGACTGTACGTGGAGAGGCTGACAGCTGGGTCCACGGCCGCACGCAAGGAAATGCCTCCTTATTATGCGCAAAATAATGATTCCTCCACCTAACATCTGGACCCACCGAAAGGGCCTCTATATTTCACGAAAAAAATGTTACCGCCGGTGATAGCTCGGACCCACCAGCTATATCTTCGCACGCAAGGAAGTGTCTCCTTATTACGCACAAAAAATGAATACTCCACCTACTAGCTGGGACCCAGTATAGTGGGCCTACTAAGTTTACGGGGACGGAGGGCTTTGTCAACTTAGTCAATATGTAGGATTCTAGCTCCAGTGACTGTATGATGTCCATCCAACGGTTATAGTGCTTCTTTAACCTCTGGTCTTCTTGCTCCAACCGCCCAAAGCAGCGCCGGTCGTGCCGCCTCCCGTGGTTGGCTGTGCTGCCACAGAGGCCTCACCGCCCCCTACTACTCCCACCGCTGGCGAGGCCATCCCTCCACTCACCCACACCCCCTGTTATTCCGTGGCGACGGCAGCCTCACACCGCAGCCGAACCAGTGAACCCTCATACTCCTCTCCGCGTGCGCATCCACTGCCGCGTCTTCCCCGGCTCCGCGTCGTCCCCTTCCTAGGCCTCGCCGTCGTCCACCACCGTGGTGCTCTCGGTGCGGCATGGTCAATGTGGTCAATGACCGACTTCCATCGGAAGAGTACTGTACATGGAGAGGCTGACAGCTAGGTCCACGGCAGCCGCAAGGAAGTGCCTCCTTATTACGCGAAAAATAATTATTCCTCCACCTGACAGCAGGGACCACCGGACAGACCACTGTATTTCGCAAATAAAAGTTCCCCCCTAACTGCTGGGACCCACCGGATGGGCCACCATATTTCTTGAAAAAAACGTTGCCCCCGCTCTCAGCTTGGACCCATTGGAAGTGCCTCCTTATTACGCCCAAAAAATGAATACTCCCCCTGCTAACTGGGACCCACCTTGGTGGGAGGCTGACTTGTGGGCCTACTAAGTTGACGGGGACGGAGGGCTTTGTCAACTTAGTCAATATGAACAATTCTAGCTCCAGTGACCGTATGATGTCCATCCAACGGTCGTAGTGTTTCTTCAACCTTTGGTCTTCGTGCTCTAGCCTCCCAAAGCAGCGCCGGTCGTGCCGCATGCTCCTGCCTCCCGTGGCCGGCTGTGATGTCGCGGAGGCCTCACCGCCCCCTACTACTCCCACCGCTGGCCAGGCCATCCCTCTACTCACCCACACCCCCTATTATTCCGCGGCGACGATAGCTCACACCACAGCCGAACCAGTGAACCCTTGTACTCCTCTTCGTGTGGGCATCCACTACCGCATCTTCCCCGGCTCTGCGCCGTCCCCTTCCTAGGCCTCGTCGTCGTCCACCACCGTGGTGCCTTCAGCGCGACGTGGTCAATGTGGTCAACGGCCGAGTTCCATCGGAAGAGTACTGTACGTCACTACAAAAAATACACTTCCGTGATGATACATGTTTGTCACAGTAGGTCACGTTTTCTGTCATGCATGTACATCCATGAGAAATTTATGACAGAATCAAGATAGTCATACCTGTGCTGTCGTAGAAGTGTTCCATGACATTACCAAAATTATCATCACGGAAGTGTCCACTTCCATGACGATAAATCGCGCGTCACAGAAGTACTTTCGTCAAGGATGACCGACATGTGGCATCCACCGTAACGGAACGCCGTTAAGCTATCGGGTCGGGTTTTGGATCCGATAACCCGTTAACAGCCCCGACCAATGGGGATTTTCCACGTGTAAAAAAATCATTGGATGGAGGAAACACATGTCTGCATATCGTTGGGACAGATGTCATCCACTCATTGGACAGAAGGCGCCTATGATACGTCGACATGTGGCATGGCTAATAAAGTTTAAATGGGCTGGCCCAACTAAAGGCCTACAAGATTTTGCGGCCCTTAATGGGACGGCCCAGTTAAAGGCCCACCAGATTTTGCGGACTATAATGGGCTGGCCCAGCTAAAGGCCCACAAGATTTCGCGGGCCATAATAGGCCGGCCCAGGTAAAGGCCCACAAGATTTTTGTGTGCCATAATGGTCCAGCCCAGGTAAAGGCCCGCAAAATTCTTGCGAATCATAATGGGCCGGCACAGCTAAAGGCCCACGAGATTGCACCGACATTAATGGGCCGGCCCAGCTGTAGGCCCACAAGATTTTGAGGACCCTAGTAGGCCGGCCCATTAACTGGCTGCCATGTTTTGGGCCAAATTCCGGCCCATAATTGATCCGGTCCATTAATGGCGTGCCACGTTCCGGGCCTAATAATGGCCCATATAAGATCCGACCCATTAAAAGCCTCCCACTTTCTGGGCCAAATCACGGCCCAGATCAGGTCCGACCCTTTAAGAGGCTTTGGGCTCAATTATGGCCCATATCAGATTCGGCCCGTTGACTAGACGCTATGCTTTTGGGCCCACTTGCTAAATGCCCATTTAGTAATTCGGCCTGATATTAGTTTCGGCCTGTTAAGGGCCCATTTAACATTTCGGCCCTATATTAATTTTGGCCTGTTAAAAGCCCATCATATAGTTAGGCCTAACTACGGCCCAGTTTGCATCCGGCCTGCTCGCAGCCGATATCTGATTGGGCCAAACAAGGACCGAGAAAACTTTGGCCTGTTAAAAGCCCGTGAATTGATTCACACAATCATGGGTCGGGGTCCATTTCGGGCTGCCGCCGGCCCGTGAGCTATTCGGCACGTTTCAGGCCCAGCCTACTTCTCAGCCTCCTAAAAGCCCACTGAGTTTTCTTGCGAAAAGAGGGATGGGGGTTACTCGGCCTATTAAAGGCCCGAATCTACTAGTGGGCCTGTTTGACGGGGCCCATGATGCGGATCATACATCATGATTGCATGACGGCCCGATTATGTACCGTAATTTTATGGTTTGGCCGGTTTACTGCAAAGACAGGACATATATACATTAAAATAACTGCATCATTGTGAATAAGAAAAAACCTAGACTATACAATAAAGGAATTACGGCATATTACATCCACTAGGCATCAAAGTTCGCCACTGTGATAATAAAGCACAAGAAGATAGCAGATTACATACACTGGGCATCAAAGATCGCCACTAGTGCAAATAAACACGCCGACAAAATAATATACAAAACTGACATCACTTCAATAGAGTTCAAGAAAGATTAGCCCTGCTGGGGAGCTGCAGCGCAAGCAGCTGAGCAAGATGATGAGACTGCGCTTGTTCAACACTTATATCTTCCTCACTCTGAAAGATAAACAAGCAGACAGATGACAGGTTTCGCACATAAAAGTATCAGTTCTGACAATTCATCACATTTCTTACTGACGAATAAAGTGACACAGTTTAAAGTTGCATTAACACAATATGGTATTGTTCAGGTCAAGACATGACAAGAAATAACATTGTGAAGGAGTTGGCAGCTTCATGACACCACTGGATTATAGATCAAGAACTCATAAGTATCAATGGTTAGTGTGCTGTCAATTTATCCCATTTTAGATTGGCAAATAAAGAGATGGTTTAAATAATAGTAGAATGATATGACATTGTTCATAGTTAAGACATTGTAGAATATGACATTGTGCTGTAGTGGGTAGGTTCACCACACCACTGGATTATGGATGAAGAACAGAAGCATACATGCAGTGCAAAAGAACATCACTTACTCTGAATAGTTTAATTTACATGGTATGAAGAAGGAACTTGGTTGTACAACTGAAAACTTAAATTGAGAAGGACAAACTTTTGTTTATGAACTACATAATAAACTTTAAACATGCAATTTGAAGCAAACACCAAAAATAAACAACTGTTGCAGTCATGCCTAACCAAATATACACAACAAAGTTTGAAGGCTTGAGAAGGACAAACTTACATTACTGGTGAAGACAGGCTCTATAAAGCCCTTGTCCATGCTGATGGGGGGGCAATTCAAGAAGTTTAGCACAGAATCTTCTTAATAAGCATTGCCTTTATTCTACATTTTGTTAAGAGTAAATATAGATGTGATAATATACGAAAAATGGAGAATATTTAAGATAAGATGAAGAGTGATGCTACATAACCAAGTAGCTATAAATGTATGTGCAGCGATACAGGAAAAAGGCACAACCAAGAGCAATGCATAGCTAAACTTCTTCAGTACCAACCTTATGGTAAGAGTAAATATAGATCTGATGTGTAGAAAATGGAGGGCAAAGGAAAATAAGCTGCAGAGTGATGGTACATGAACAACTACCTGTCAATATAAGTACACTGATAAAGGACAACATGTACTTACAAGAACAATGCAGAGCTAAAAAATTCATTGGCATTGGATATATTCTACACTAATGAAACCATTCATACAGATCAGATAATTTGGAGCAAACAATTGATAAGCAAGCTATCATGCATACTGTTGTCACATAATGAACTAGGTATGTATGCAAGTACAGTGATACAGGACAATATGTACTAACAAGAGCAAAGCAGCGGGCAGCATATTTGCGATATCCCGTCGTTCTTTTCAAACCGGAATTCTTCTTCGAGCTGATTTCCTGCAAAAAAGATCCGTAAGGCAGATGCTGAAAAGTAGAAGTTCAAATTGTCATGTGATTTCATAGACAGTACCTCATCCTGGGAACGAGACCAGTGCATAACAAGGTTTTTCCATTCAATGTCTTCTAAATTTACCACAAGAGACTTCACCGGAAATTCGTTTATAGACTTACCATCAAAGTGTGATTTCCTCAGGTAACACCGATACTGCTGCAATGCTTCCTTGAAAAGCACAAGAAAGCTTTGCTCGTCATGACTATCCAGATTGACCCTCACCTAGTTACAACAATGTAATGTAAATCATTGATGTGTTCGATCAGCAGAAAACAGGAAAATAATAACCATGAATAATAGCACTTACACGTAAGTTGGACAGGAAGATGTGAAAATGGTGTTTGTCTTCACTAAAATAATCTTCCCATGATGGGAATATATGCACATAGTCCCTAACAACATTGAAAGCATTGTATTTTAAACTAGGAATAAATGGAATGGGGTTCCAATCTACAGGAATTGGCCGTCTCTACAGTTGGGATAGGTCTTCGGCCGGTGGACTTGCTGTACTTTTTGCTGGAGTGGGCTTTTTCTGTGGTACGGCTGGTGCTATGGCAAATGAAATCGATATACCTTTTGCTGGAGTGTACGTCCTGTGTGGTGGGGCTAGTGGTGTGTCCAGTGAAGTATGGGTACAGTCTGCTGGAGTTGGTCCTATGTTTTGTGTCACTGGTTGTACAACCAATATAAGTGGTGCGCTGTGTGATTTCTCCGGCACCACCACATTTTTGAAGGACTTTGCTGGTGCTCCTTCAGGTTCGGCAATCACCCTTTTCCTTTTTGATGTCTGATGCACAAGAATAGCATTTGAGTGGAAAAACATGGTATGACGACAGATGGAATATGTATTGATAATGGATGGGAATGGCATCTCGAGTTATATGATGAGTAAACTAAGCAGATGGTGGTGCAACAAAGTAGAAGAAATGCAAGACAACATATGCAAGATACGCACAATCAATAAAACCTTGCCAAATTAGAACAGGCACCTTGATGGGTGAACAGGACAAGCCATCTGCCTTTGACTCCTCGAGGTTAGAATAGTCATTAGGATGATATTCTGAACAAGAATCAACAGGTGGGGAGCGTACGAGTTTCATGGCTTCCAGAATGGCACTCAATGCCTTGGTGCCAATTTTGTAAGTCATTGCAGTGTTCTACACTATTCTTCTGATGCGCGGATTCTGATATTCACTGTAATTGCGTATAATATCTGAGAACCATGAAAACATAAATAGTTGTGAGATTATCTTTGTAATGCAGATGATATTCTAATATAGGGGCGCCCCTGTAAACACTTATGTGCTATCACTGGATTCTGATGAGAGAGCTCATGTGTGTTGTAATATCGTACGTGCATTTATATAATCTGGCACAAGTACACACAAAAATAGGCTCCAGAAGTAAGGATAGCTGGCAGATGATAGGTTCATAATATACTGTATAGAGAGTTAATTGCCAAACCATGATAACAAGAGCACACAGCAACTAGGCAGATCATAGTGTACATAACAGGGGTACACCATAACCACGATATATAAATCGGGAAAGTGGAACTGGCTTGAAAATATGGTGTTGTATTGCCGCTAGTAATTGAAAGCCTATCGATCATGTACAGGCCAGCACTATCGAACAGGGTAAAGAAGAGCAAGCAGATTTTGGATAATAAAATGTTGGTTGCACAGTGCCCACACATGATGAACCAGAGCGCATTAAGAATGCAACTCCCAGCTATCTCTCGACCATTTTAGGTGGTTGGATGAAGATCCTACGTCTCCTAACCCTTCTTCTTCCTCGTCTCTGATTCTTCCCATATAGAACACCGCACGGGCCGCCGGCCGGACCACCGACCCCACCGCCTGTGTTCCTCCGCCACCCCCATCCCCCACCTGCGTCGAGTTTTCTTCGTTCGACGAGGCCCCACAACCACCCGAGCCCCTTGGATCGCACCGGCGAACTCCGGCGAGCTCTGAAAAATCAACTGACCCCATTTTGAAATTTAGTCTACTATGATTTAACTAGTGTGGAATATAAAAGGGGAAAACCATAAGCATTGGGAGTATAGTGTTGAGCGTGCCATGGCGGATCTGAACATGCAAACCGGACAAAGGCAACTTCGCAACCAAGACAAAAAATCAGAGTAAAGCAGTGGCGATCTGTTTTCTTGCTGCGATAAATAAGTTGAGTAGATACGAAAGAGTACCGCCTCTGGTGCGACGCCATGTACGCATCTGCTGAGAATTTGACGGTGTTGCGGTAGCGATGGCTGTCGGCGGCGTGGAAGCAGATCTAGGAGGGTAGACGGTGGCGGCGAGGCATGGTGGACGAGACGGTCGTAGGATTGGCGCCGGCGGGGATGAAGCGAGAGGATGGGATGCAAGGATCCCGATCCGAAGGCGTGGATGAGAGAGGTTGATCTCTTGTAATGGATAGCGGTGTCGGGGTATCAGCTCCAGCATGGTGGAGGAGGACGGCGGTGGATGGGGCGGCGGACGGCGGCGGACGGAGGAGGGTGGGGTGGAGAGGGTGTTTTGGTGCCCATGGAGTACGAATGGGGAAAAGGGAGGTAGAGAGGAAGGGAGGGAACCATGTATTCAGGGCGCGCTTGTCTCAAATGCGAGGAAATTTACAAACTTAGCCCCCATTTCAAATTTCTACTACATCACAACAACATTAGTTAGTTGGGGATAGGACGGTAATCTCGCATACACCAAATATTTGCCACGAGAGTTTGTTATTGGCACCCACCGTGTATGAATATGAATCGGGGAGGGAGTCGATTTCGGCCGAGGGCACACTTTGTTTTGGCGCCCACCATGTATGAATCCGGGTGAGAGGCGGTTACGTCACGTTTGGGTGAAATTACAAACCTACCCCTATCGAAACCTATAGATATCCAGAAGATAGGCTTTGCGTGGCAGGGATAGGCAGTAGTGATTTCCATCTCGTAGATTTTGGTTTCGGGCGGTTACTGTGACTTTCCCTGCTTCGTTCAAATTTTGCACAGTGCATGTTTACCGTGCCAACTCAATTTGAACCCCGTTTGTATTCTACTATATTTTTTTTCGGGCGGGACCCATTTTCAATTGGAATTACATTCTATATACATCATTTTTTTATATATACTTTCAAAAGCACAACACCATTTATACATAAATATGGTTTACAAATGGCATGATCTCAGATTCATAAGGTTGTATCCATCAATTTGGATTTTCAAATATTCAAAACCACTTTATGTTGAAATCCAATGTATGCATTCCTCGCTATCTGTCTCCAATTAATGTGTGTTTCATGCGGTTTTTTTAACTTCTCAAACATGTATAATGTGTTTCACACACGCAACATATAGTGTAATCCCGTTTAGACATTAATTGCATATAAACCATGCATTGTTTGTAACTAAAGAATCTATGGATCACCAATATTGATAAACTATATAACATTACACGTGTGCCCAAATTCAAATGAATATGCATGTTTGATACACCAATTTGCATTATGATATTATCGATGTCGTGATCTCCAGTTTAAATATTTGAATCCCCTTTAATCCAGATATTCGTCTCATATAGCTATCACTCATGCTTACATAGGACTATCTCTCTGGACCTATACACGTTCATTGTCTCTCGGGCATCTCTCGTGCTACCTGTATGTCGACAATGATCTTTTATCTTCATAACACACTGACGGTACTCTCTCCCTCGACCTTCATCACTCTATCTCTCCCTAAGTATAACTCGCTCCCTGCTATGTGTCTCTAGCTATGATTCTCCATGTGGAATCTCTTTCTCTCACACAAACACAAAACTTTGTCTCCCGGGGTCTCATTTCTCTCAACTATTCCCATGTGTGCCACTCGCAGACCCCACATACAGAGATGTCTTTCGCTCCTTAGATATGAGAACCTACGACTCTTCCTCTTCAATATCTCTTTCTCACACACAAACACAAACTCTGTCTCCCAGGGTCTCATATTTCTCCATTGTTCTCTTGTACGTCGCTCAAACACACCCTCTCTCCCTAGAGATATCTTGCGTTCCTTCATATGTCTTTCTAGCTATCACTCTCGTTGTGAAATATCTTTCTCTCTCACAGACACAAAACTCCGTCTCTCTGGATCTCATTTCTCTCTGATATCTGTTTGTATGTGACTCACATGCACCCTCTCTCTATCTCTCTCACACCCACACACATAACCTAGCCTTCTGATCCACTCGACTCCTATCTCCAGCGCACACTAGCTAGCATCTTTATCTTTCTGTTTATCTGTTTCTCCATCAACCTTCTTTCTCGCCCTCACTCTTGATTCCTATCACGCACACTACATATGTTTCTCTCTACATGCAGTCAAGTGCCCTCTCACACACATATATAACTTCACCCTTTGAACCACCCGACGGTCATCTCCGACACCCAAACTAACGGATGTCTCTCTAGCTAGCATCTCCATCTCTGTATCTATCTGTAGTTTTCCGGCAACATTTCTTTCTCGCACGGAGTCTTGCTTCCTATCACCCACACTATATATGTCTATCCATACATATGCATTTATAGGTTGATCTCTTTTTCACAATCGTTGCGCCTCACCCCCTCTGCTCGCCATAGATACATGCTCCAGCCCACGCCACTATCTCTTAAAGACAAAAACAGATGCTCAATTGTCGGGCCTTCTTCCCTGCATTCTCACATGCATGCATATTGTCATACCGATCCATATCTCCCATGTCGTTGATCTTAGGACTTATGTCTTCTTTCTTTTATCTCGATCATGCGCGCGCGCACACACACACATCCCACGTATACATGTATACCTCTCACACATGCACGTTCAAGGTCTCTATGTCTCCATACGTAGTTAATTACCCTCAATCCTAACGCCACATCGAATCGTTCTCCTCTTTTGTGCACATAACTTCCGCCTGCATGGGCAAAACACACACTCACACTTAACAATCTCCTTCTAGCTACCCCCCCCCCTCGTGCGCCTCTCACTCTTCCCCTATATCCCCGAAACCAATAAGACCATCCCTTTGTTTAATTCCTGCCTACATGCACCATCGATATATAGTAGTCTTCCTTGGTGTCTCTCGAACAAACATGTTCTCTCAATGTTGACTCCTCTCACGTGCACACACCTTCTCTTCCCTCCCTACGGGCATTTTCTCTCTTGCACCCCATCGTTGGTGGCCTCTGCCATACACATCACCTCTCT
>NC_057795.1:369029548-369057398 GCF_018294505.1 Triticum aestivum | reverse complement strand
TAGACTCCATCTCTCTCTCTCTCACACACACAAACTAAGACTCCATCTCTCTCTCTCTCTCCTCTCTCCCTCTCTCTCTCACACACACACACACACCACACACACTAAGACTCCATCTCACACTCACATGCTCTAGGCGGAGCATTTGTTCCTACCACCCTTCATCCAACCTTACCCGTATGATAAACAATCACCTTTATTTACTTGCATAACATGGACAGATTCCACTTTACTTTAGTAGTCAGCAAACTTATCATCTGTACCCTTATAAAAAACGAGTTGGCGATGATGGTGTGCCTGCCGTCTTGTAATACAGACCGTATGATCTATATCTGACGGATAGGAAGCAAACTATGATAATTTTACAAAAGATACCCGCACCTCTCTCCACATCATTATCTCTCGCAACCTCATTGCTCAGCAATTAAAAAAGGAATAAGTCTCTAGAGCAATCTAGCATGCATGGTGGCCGATGCCGCCTGCCGGCGCCGTCCATCCCCATGCCTCCGCCCATTCCGACCACCAGTCACCACCACGCTCCACTCCTCCTCGCCTTATCTCTCATCTTTCATATTTTCGATGACATTCTCGAGATACCAGTTTTTCGATAAAATTCTCGAGATATCATTAGTTTTTACACATGGGATTACTCCTGCATGGGTCAATCACAACATGTGTTTTGTAAAAAAATGCACATTGATGTTCCGTGCAATGCACGAGAATCTTGCTTGTAATTATATAATGCAAATCACGAGCAGGAAGTGACATTTTTTTGACACAACCACGTTAACATGGCCACGTAAATCACGAGCAGGAAGGAGAAGGGAAGCAGGCTGTGGAGCAACGTTTTTTACCACAATTTCTTAGGAAATCGAGTGCAATAATTGAGTAGTTTTGCAAACTACCATTGCTACTACACCTGAAATGTTCAAAACCTATACTCCCTTCCCAGCGCGTGCTTCCCGCGTGAAACGGTCAGCGTCGCCCTGGAGCGTCAGTGCCACATTAATGCCCGGCCAGAGCGGAGGCGACCTCTCACTGGCGCCGGCTTTGAAGTGGTGCGACGGCCGAGAGAGCGCCGCTTCCCGGTGCACGCGACTGCTCCGCGTTGAGACTGGCCATAGGCCCGGTTTGGATGCATGGGTTAGAGTTAGTTTGAGCTTGGGGCTCAAATAGCCCTAAAGTATCCAAGCATGGGGGTTTAAATTGGAGCAAGTTGCACCGAACCCACCAAAAAAAACTATCCCACCCAAGAGGTGCTAACTGGAGATAGTTCTCATTGGGACCACTGAAAAATCACTTTTCTCTCTCCATGAAGTGCATTTATTGTCAATCTAACCCTGTCACCCAAACACCTCTTTGGCTACAGTTAGTTCGGGGTTAGTCATGAGTTAGTCTAACCTCTAGCTAAGTTAGAGTATCAAACAGGAGCAGTATAGGACATGCAAGTTGCTCAAAGCATACAGGAAAATTCGTACGTGAAAGGATTTTTTTTCTTTTTGAAAATGGAACGTGAAAGGATTTTTTTAGAATGCTCTTGGCATGTCGCTAACATGTGATAGTTAAACGACCTCAATAGACGGCAGAAACGCCAGCCCGCCGCACTTTGATAGAGACGAGGAGGGAGAAGCGATACAGGCTGCTGGATTACTAGAGATAGGTGTCGCACGGAAGCCAAGAAATATGGTGATAGCGTGGGTTAGCCATGTACTAGTATGATGTAACTACACTGGGCTGCCGTGTTTCGTACTCTTCCAGTCCACTGTGGAGATGATTGGTTAATTTTATATCGCTGAATCATATTAAATATTATGAGTGCAGACGCTCCACCACGAGGTTCCTTGCTCCTTCTCGGTCGTTCGGAATCTATGTTCTTCCACTCTATTTTTTTATGTGAGCTTTGTTCATCCTTTTGCCAACACGCGAGACATCTAGCATCAAGGCGCACGTGTTATGCAACGATCGTTCCATCTATATGAAGAACACGTGGCACTGGACCTACGAGACGGACATGTACCCAGGAGTGGACGTACGAACCTGAGTAATGTAGTGCGGTAAGTGAAGTAGAAAGGCACAAATGGTATGAACATGAGTGGCATACAGGGTGTGTTTGGTTGCGTTCTCATCTCAGCATAGTTGTTCCCTCTTCATGCATGCTCAACTCAACACCCCTCTTCATGCATGCTCTCTTCATGCATGCTTCTAGTGTATTTGTGCTAAACTAGTGTGGACTCATGCACCCTCCATACACTCTACCAAACACCCAAAAGTAGGTCGAGAAGGGAACTCTTGGGCGGCATTTGTCTCTTACTACGTACTACCACTAAATGTTGTACGTGCAATGCACGGTGATGTTATGGAGTACGTGCGTAAGTACTCTACTACTACTATATTAGTTGGAGGCACATATTAACTTTTATATTTGTTTACGTGTATGCCCCGAGACCTTCCAACTAGACGTGTCTTTCTCTCCAGGTCGCACTTTGTATCGTTCATACCACTAAGTACTACTACGTGTGGTCTCCGACCCAGAAGTGGAAGAAGTGGAGACGCTCTACCACGCTGTTTTTTTACACTGGGCTCTACCACGCTGTTCATGTCCCACTCCTTTCGCTGACGTGTGGGACATCCAGCAGGTGCCGTGTTTGGCACCCTTCGTCGTAAGAGTTGAAACGCTAGCATTCATCAGAAATAAAAAAATGATTATAAATTGGCAGTGATACTATTTTTTTGCAAACCAATCAGCAGTGATACTATACCACGCGGTTTCCTTGCTCCTCGATATCGGAAAGAATACTTCTGTTCGCCAACATGTGGGACGTCGACCACCCTGGTCCACTTGCCATGCACGCAGAACTCCAAGGGAGAGTCACCCAGGTCGTCGCGCCGCAGTAACAATGACTAATGAGCCGTCAAATCACAGGCCCACTTCCCACTTTGAAGTTGCTCGAACGTAGGAACCATCATGACTTCGTTGAATTCCGCTTCTTGAAGAAAACTACTGTACCAGCAGTACTGCTGGCTGCAGTATTTACTCCAACAGAGGCCTCCTTTCGTTCATAGGATAGGAATATGAAAAGCATAGGAAGTGAGATGACATGCATCTCAATTCCTATAGAGAAAGAGATGCCATTTGATGCATAGGATAGGAATTTTTTCATTTAGTCTAGGCTAATGTACTGGTAATTTGCTCTAAAAACTACAGTAGTAACTAGTAGTACTGGTACATGCTCATACTCAGACACATACACACACACTAACTACTAGTACTACTACTTCTCACATGCTGGACAGATGCCGTCATTCTCCTTCCCGGCTTTGTCAGCGACACCCCACCGTGCTTGGATCTCCGCCGACCTCTCCGCAGCAGCGCGTGCGTCCTTTTCTTTCTTGCGGTGGCGGGCCTCTCTTTTCTTGAGTGCTTTCTAACTTTTCCGCTCCCTCTGTGCGGCTTTGGCCACTTCTTGCTCTACCGCCCATTCGGCCTTGGCATCTTCAAATTCCTCCCACATAGTTGTGAGGTCGCGAGCGGCGATGATTTCGGCACGGCGGGATGCCATCGCTTCCCTACCATTTTGTGTGCGTTCGTGGGCGGCGAGGAACTCGGCGCGGCGGGATGCCATCGCTGCCTTACCGGTTAGTGTGCGGCACGGTGGCATGAACGACGCTTGGTGAGAGCTCTGGGGTGGAGTGGCCGGACAACCGTATAGTGCATTGGTTTGTCAAGAGCTCAAGGACAGAAGATGAAGCAAATTAGGATTCCCCTTCAATCCTAGTCATTTATTACCGAGTAAAATGCATTGGCGGTCATCGAACTTGTCTTGATAGCTCACTTTGATCATTGTATACGAGATATGGTGATTATACGGTCGCTGGCTCAGCGTATAGCTCCGTATTTGTATGGTTGACCAGTCAAACAGTCCGCATGCGCCTCATCAGCTCGTGTTCTTTATCTATCTACGCGGGCCTACCTATGAATGGAGAAAGAAATGCTGTAAAAACCAAAATTATGCCTATGTGGGGAATCAAACCATGGACTTGTCGCTGCAATGCAGCCTCGTCAGCCAAATGAAAATGAAATACTTCGCGTCAGACACTCACGCTCACACTGTCAAAGCATGCTAATGCATGCACGTCACCCTCTAAATCAAAGTCCTGCTCATGGCGCAACGCAAACGGCGAGCCCATCACCTGCGCGCCCCGATAGTGCCTGACATTACTATTTAGACGATTGGTGGAGGCCTACGCGAACACCGAGCATGTATTCACCTGTCTCAACACCAATGGTCATACTCGAACCGCCTTGCTCATGTATATCATCCATCACAACGACAATCTATAAAACAGCCTAAGCTAGAGAGGGTACTATGGTAGTATGGTACGGAGTATGTACTATCGTGAGCGACCGATCTTAGTGCCACTGCACACAGAAACCCCTTCCATCGCTAGCGCGCGCTTCCCGCCTGAAACGGTCACCGTCTCTCCAGAATGTCAATGCCGCATTCACCGAACTTAACTGCAGGTGCAATTGGTGTGTCACTGACATGCGGGCCATACGCCCGTTGGGCCCACATGTCAGTAACCCAAATGCATCTGCAGTTAAGTCACTGAAGCAGCGTCCGCATTCACGCTCGACGAACCTACTCCAGCGCCAGTTGTCCATCCGTCTGCCGCGACTCATTGCCATTCGCCCGCTATATTAACCTGAGCTCCAGCTCCCAGCCATAGCAAAAGACCCACACTTATTCTCCTCCGGTCCCTTCCTTCTGTCGGCACCACTTCAACCATGGCCTCTTGGCGCTCTGAAGCTCTCTTGGACGTATTGTCGCAGGAGCAGACGAGGGACATCGGCGGCTCCACTCCGGGCGCGCTCCAAAGCTCTCTTCGACGTACTGTCGCAGGAGCAAACGAAGGAGATCACCGGGACCCCCCGGGCCACCCTCTGCCGCCACGACCACGAAGCCGGCAGCGAGGAAGAGTAGTACATCGTAGGTCGCCGCCGCTCTAGTCCCGGGAAGGCCACCGCTACTCCACTCAGTCGACGCCAAGCTTGGTGGGGTAAACATCGGCGGCTGATTAGCCGCTTGAAGGTGACGTGGAGGCAGAAATCTTCATAACCTTGTGCTCCGGCCGGAGGAGGAGGTTATCGAGGCAGATGAGGAGGAGGCAAAGGCATTGGCCGGCTTTCTCGGCTTCATGGCCGGACATGGTGGTCAGGCGCTGATGATTGTTTAGATTAGGTTTACAGTAGGTTTAGTACGGTTTGTGCGAAATATGTAATGAATTTTGTCCAGTTTGTAGGAAAAGTTTTCGAAATGTAATGAATTTCATCTGGTTAATTTGAAATTTGCTTTGTTTGCACGAATTTCGTCCGGTTAGTTCATATAGTTGTCGAAAGGTATGCGGGTAGCATCGGATGGCATCCATCAGTGTCCTCGGACAGATGCCGGTGTAAATTTGTGGGCCAGCGCTGGAGATGCCCTAACTATCATGCTATAATCGCTAACAATCCTCCATTATTTGGCAAGGAATAGTTATCCCTCGATCAAAATCAGATCTGCGGTGTTTCGCACTCCTCCCGCGTAAGAGTGTAAACTCTTGCTTACATAAAAATGGAGCAAGTGGACGGCACTGTAGCATGTCATATCACTCGAACTAGCCCGCCTAATGAGCGGGAAAGCACCGCCCTCGTCATTTTGTCTGGATTTCTATCGATCGATCGCGCGAAAATGTTATGCTTCGCAAGTTCTAAAGGAAAAGGCAACACACTTACGACTCGTACACGTTGCAACCCCGACAGTCCGGCTCACACGCCGCTCACCAGAGGGGACACGCGTTGTCTTGCAATTTCACTGACATGTGGGCCGTAATTGAATAAACCGTCGATTCCTCAAAAAAGAATAAACCGTTGATAGCCAAAATCTAATCGCTCGGTGGGCGTCGGCTGAGAAGAGAGAAACGGGAGAGGGAGAAGAGATCGCCCGCCCGCCGTGCACGGACTCCAAGAAAATATATGGTGATAATGTGAGGTGGGCCATGCTGGAGTCCGGACCACTTCCGGAGCCCGCTCTCACCGCCCTGGCCCCTCAAGACGCCAGCTGCCCGCTGCATGCACAACAAGTAGTCCCCGCTTATGTGGAGGAGAGAGACGCATTGACAAAGTCAAGGAGTAACAGTGGAGACAATAGCTTTCAGCAAAAATAAACAATGAATACTCGTTGCTCGTCCTCTATATCGGAAAGAATACTTTCATTCGCCAACATGTGGGACGTCGACCATCCTGGTCCACCTGCCATGCACAAAATTATCCTGGTCTACCCCTGTCGTATCGCAGGCCCAACCTTTCCCACTGTAAGTTGTTCGGACGAAGGAACCATCATGACTTCATTGAATTCCGCTTCTTCAAGAAAACTTATTGTACCCGCAATACTACTACCACATGCGAAGACTAGATGGCACTGTACCACATCATATCACTAAAACCCACTAGGACAAACTAGCCCGCCTAGGTCATCTGTTTTGGAACGGAGGAAGTACGTCTCCGCACTGCTATGATTTTGTGTTGCACGTTCTCTGTACTTTTGCTATGATTTTCCTACCCTATGAACCAAATGAGGCCTGAATGTATGTCGACTATTGTCTGATTGATCGCTAAGCCTACAATTTTAGGAGCTAGGGCTATTGGTCGATCGACGAGGGATAAGTATAAGCATACCACGAGCTAATCAGCCCCAATGTTTCTCTTCGGTGAGTGTTTTGCAAGTACTATAGCTCGCACGGTAGCTAGCCTACTAACACAAAGAATCATCAAACAAGCCCTGCTGATATGATAAACAGTTCAAACTTACATCTAAGCATGCCATATATTACATCAAAAGCTGGTGAGGATACATCTGTTTCCATAACTCGGAGAGGGTTCGCATGATTCATCGCATGATTCACTATCAAACAAAAGTAGCAAGATCCGCCCACACAAGACAATGCACTAGCCCTAAGATGGTTTAATAACACGCATCGTTCTGGTAATTAAACACAAGGCAATGCAAACTACCCTGAAGGATTAGCGCGACCAACTATTTCTTGTCATCGATCTCTCGGGCAATGACCACAGCACGGACAGCGGCATGGGAATCAATTTCTGGGGCGATGTCCACAGAACTGACCGCGACATCGGAATTGATCTCTGGGGCGATGTCCACAGGATGGACAGCGACATCAGAATCGATCTCCGGGGCGATGCCAACAGGACGAGCCACGACATCGGAATCATCAAGGACAACCACCGGCACCTGCACAACCCTAACATATTAGCAAGCACATTGCAAATAATCAAAAAGCAAGCACATTGCAAATAATCAAAAACCACAACTATGGTAATAAGCCATTATTTTTTACCTTGTGCAGCTCACCGGGGGATCTCATCCCTCCGGGGCCATCTCCTCGTCTTCGATGGGGCCATCACTTTGGCAGGGGAATACTGCTTCTCAACAACGACTATCTCCTCAAACTCGGTCTTGAGCCTCACATAGGTGGCAATTAGAGTTCCTGGGGTAGGCACGGTGGGGCCCTTGCTATTCTTCCAACTTTCTTTGAGGAGTTCGTCCGCCAACGTCCTCAACTCTTTGGCCAGTGCTTGTCTCTTGGAGTTCTTCGTATCCATGGGTGGCCCGCCAACATGGTCAACTCATTGGTCGGTGCTCGCTTCCTGGAGATCGTTGTCTCTAGTGGGTTGTCTGCCGGTAACTCTTTGCCTAGTGCTCCAGGATCCATCAATGAACTTACAAACAAAAACCAATCGAAAGGAAACCACAATCACAATGAAAATGGGAAAAGAATAGGATGTGAGAATCGGTCGGTGCTTTGCAAAAAGAAGATTATTGGAATGAAAATATAGCAGCATAACTAATTCGCCCACCTTTCCTTCGTCGGTAGAGAAGAAAAATGGCAGAAGTGAGTAGCCTAGAGTGAGGTTTTCTTAAAGAAAGGGAAGAAAGGGATTGAACGAGCGTTCCAATGAAATGATGGTTGCTTCGTCCAGTCCAACTTGGAGGCCACCTTACCACTGCTGGTGAAGGTGTGGGTTTTGTGATATGACGGGTCATGATGGCCACACCGGGGTGATAGGTGAGTATCGACTGTAGCACCTCGCTGTGATTTGGTGGATGTCACGCGGGCCCGGATGCTTTGAAATGTCCCGCATGTAGATAGAGCGGCTAGTCATATAGGAGTGCTCAATATTGTGCACCGCGACCAAGCGGAGAGGAAAACGAGAGAACTACGTAATTAATGCATGAGTTTAATTAGGGTAGTTTTGTAAAGTACGAGATACATTCCTCCAATAGAAAAATGCCTTGGTTCATGAGATTTGAGATTTGAGCCCTATAAACCGGAAGGGAGGGGGTACTGCACACGGTGTAGTCTAGTCACTTGTTTTTTTTGAGCCGAAGTCTAGTCACTTGTTGAAATCTCTAGAAAGGCAAATACTCCTTTCCGGTTTATAGGTCTATACTACTCCCTCCATCTAGGTGTGTAAGTCATCTTACGACAACCAAATAGTCCCAAAACACTTAGGCGCGGTGCATTAACTTCTACCTTGTTTCTTGTTTCTTGACATACATATCAACCAATAAGAGATGAGAGGTGTGCATGCTTTTAATGACTTGCAATGGCTAGTTCATTGCATGGAATGCTATTAATTAGCAAATAAACATTGGTGACCCCAGGAGGAAACGGTGCTAAGCACGTGGACCTATGCAGAATGAGTATCAACCAATGGATAATGGAGTTTAATTGTTAAACAATAGCAATTTTGTCTCATGCAAGAGCATGGCTAGTACTCCAAGGAACCGCACCACGCGAGAGTTTGCAACTGCCATGTTCGGTTTGCGCTTGGCTCTTCGCCTCTTCGAGAAGACGAACAATGATGTTACTCCTACTTCTACAATATCGAATCCACTGCTGCATGTCCGTCCACCTCGTGCGGGAGGGATAGCGTGTAGAGAAAGCTTCTACTTACTGCTCCTGCCTTTGCATCCATGACAGGTGGGCCCAACAGGTGGATGGCCCACCTGTCATGCAGCCAAAGGCACGTGCAATTAAGGCACCGGAGCTCAGTCCGCGAGGGAGAGGGCGTCGTAGTAATCAAATTTCTCGGTCCTGTACGAGTTGACGCGACACAACAAAGCACCGCACTCGATAAAAGTCTTTTTACACATTTCAAATGGGCTACTTCGTATGTAGGAGTAGACATATTCTGCTTCGTATGTACTCCCTCCGTTCCAAAATATAAGTCTTTTTAGAGATTTCACTATGAACTACATACAAAACAAAATGAGTGAATCTACACTCTAAAATATGTCTATATACATCCGTATGTAGTTTGTAGTGGAATCCCTAAAAAGACTTACATTTAGGAACGGAGGGAGTAGTCAGTTGTTGCAATCTCTAAAAAGACTTATATTTGGAAATGGAGGGAGTACAACGCATGCATGCATGCCGTGACTTTCCTTTTGATACTTGCATGTGTCGATTTGATGCACCTTGCCAAATTTTGACTATAAATTTAACTAACCAAATTTTCATGCATGTCACAAAAAATCACGGGGCTGGTTGGATTGTGACTATGTTTGTCTTATGTTGCCACATTATTTTTCCCACACTTGCCACACTTGCCTAACCTGAGTTGCTCAAATTGTTAGACACACTTTGGCTTGCCTAAGGGAATCTTGCCAGAATTTTTGTGTCTATGACATGTGGGGTTCACTGCTAATAAAAAAATTCTTGTCTTAGGTGTGGCTAATAAAAAAGACTTATATTTAGGAACGGAGGGAGTAGAAAATATAAATAATAATGCATGTTGTGGCAACCCACGTTTCCGCTAATTTTAGCCGTGGGCTTGTTCACAATTTTTACGAGGGGGTGGTTGTTCATTTAATGGAGGGACTTGTAGTACCAGACTTGAACGATACAAAGTGCGACCTGGCACACCGTAACACCCATTGGAACAAGCGGGTAGCTATCTCAGAAAACAATCAACAACTAAAAAAACCGTGACCTGGCATGTAGTAGTACACAATTTTAAACGATTGTTTTGATGGAGTGAAAAAGGAAAACTACCCCACTACTTATATATAGGCCGGAGCCTCCGCCCTTGCTTGCTAGGGCTGCTCCATTCACACACTCTCATCCTCTCCAAATCTAAACAAGATAGGGGTAGTAACACTGTCTTTCTCCCTTCAAAAAACACTGGCTTTCTATCCTCACCACTGGTTACAGATCCGGACGTCTCCCCCTCCACCGGTGAAGGGGAGGAGGGGCAGTGTTTAGGCCATCATCGACAGCGAGGGAGGAGACCCACTGCCGGCCGCACCATTATCTCTGGCCGAGCGCCGGCGTGGAAGGTCCTCCGATCCCTTCATCGTTGCCTGTGGGCGGATCCGGCCTCCCGCCGCCCACCTATCCACATCCCTGTTGGAAATATGCCCTAGAGGCAATGATAAATTAGTTATTATTATTATATTTCCTTGTTCATGATAATCGTTTATTGTCCATGCTATAATTGTATTGAAAGGAAACTCAGATACATGTGTGGATACATAGACAACACCATGTCCCTAGTAAGCTTGTAGTTGACTAGATCGTTGATCAATAGATGGTTATGGTTTCCTGACCATGGACATTGGATGTCATTGATAACGGGATCACATCATTAGGAGAATCATGTGATGGACAAGACCCAATCCTAAGTCTAGCACAAAGATTGTAGTTCGTATGCTAAAGCTTTTCTAATGTCAAGTATCTTTTCCTTAGACCATGAGATTGTGCAACTCCCGGATGCCGTAGTAATGCTTTGGGTCTACCAAACGTCACAACGTAACTGGGTGGCTATAAAGGTGCACTACAGGTATCTCCGAAAGTGTCTGTTGGGTTGGCACGAATCGAGACTGGGATTTGTCACTCCGGTTAACGGAGAGGTATCTCTGGGCCCACTCGGTAGGACATCATCATAATGTGCACAATGTGACCAAGGGGTTGATCATGGGATGATGTGTTACGGAACGAGTAAAAAGACTTGCCGGTAACGAGATTGAACAAGGTATCGGCATACCGACGATCGAATCTCGGGCAAGTACAATACCGCTAGACAAAGGGAATTGTATACGGGGTCGATTGAGTCCTTGACATCGTGATTCATCCGATGAGATCATCGTGGAACATGTGGGAGACAACATGGGTATCCAGATCCCGCTGTTGGTTATTGACCGGAGAGCGTCTCGGTCATGTCTGCATGATTCCCGAACCCGTAGGGTCTACACACTTAAGGTTCGATGACGCTAGGGTTATAAAGGAAGTTTGTATGTGGTTACCGAATGTTGTTCGGAGTCCCGGATGAGATCCCCGACGTCACGAGGAGTTCCGAAATGGTCCGGAGGTAAAGATTTATATATGGGAAGTCCTGTTTTGGTCACCGGAAAAGTTTCGGGTTTTATCGGTAACGTACCGGGACCACCGGGAGGGTCCCGGGGGTCCACCAAGTGGGGCCACCATCCCCAGAGGGCTGCATGGGCCAAGTGTGGGAGGGGACCAGCCCCAGGTGGGCTGGTGCGCCCCCCACAAGGGGCCCAAGGTGCAGGGAAGAGTGGGAGGGGGCAAACCCTAGGGCAGATGGGCCCTAAGGCCCACCCTAGGTGCGCCTCCCCTCCCCCCCTCTGGCCGCCACCCAGATGGGATCTGGGGGCTGCCGCCACCCCTGGGGAGGGAACCCTAGAGGGGGCGCAGCCCCCTCCCCTCTCCCTATAAATGCAGAGAGGTCTGGGGGCTGCTCAATACATGAGTTTCACCTCTTCTTGGTGCAGCCCTACCTCTCTCCCTTCTCCTCTCCCACGGTGCTTGGCGAAGCCCTGCAGGATTGCCACGCTCCTCCACCACCACCACGCCGTTGTGCTGCTGCTGGACGGAGTCTTCCTCAACCTCTCCCTCTCTCCTTGCTGGATCAAGGCGTGGGAGACGTCACCGGGCTATACGTGTGTTGAATGCGGAGGTGCTGTCCGTTCGGCACTAGGATCTACAGTGATTTGGATCACGGCGAGTACGAATCCTTCAACCCCGTTCTCTTGAACGCTTCCGCTTAGCGATCTACTAGGGTATGTAGATGCACTCTCCTTCTCCTCGTTGCTGGTTTCTCCATAGATAGATCTTGGTGACACGTAGGAAAATTTTGAATTTCTGCCACGTTCCCCAACAGTGGTATCAGAGCTAGGTGTATTGCATAGATTCTTTGCACGAGTAGAACACAAAGTAGTTGTGGGCGTTGATTTTGTTCAATATGCTTACCGTTACTAGTCCAATCTTGTTTCGACGGTATTGTGGGATGAAGCGGCCCAGACCGACCTTACACGTACACTTACGTGAGACAGGTTCCACCGACTGACATGCACTTGTTGCATAAGGTGGCTAGCGGGTGCCAGTCTCTCCCACTTTAGTCGGATCGGATTCGATGAAAAGGGTCCTTATGAAGGGTAAATAGCAATTGACATATCACGTTGTGGTTTTTGCGTAGGTAAGAAACGTTCTTGCTAGAAACCCATAGCAGCCTGGTAAAACATGCAAACAACAATTAGAGGACGTCTAACTTGTTTTTGCAGGGTATGCTATGTGATGTGATATGGCCAAAAAGAATGTGATGAATGATATGTCATGTATGAGATTGATCATGTTCTTGTAATAGGAATCACGACTTGCATGTCGATGAGTATGACAACCGGCAGGAGCCATAGGAGTTGTCTTAATTTATTGTATGACCTGCGTGTCATTGAACAACGCCATGTAATTACTTTACTTTATTGCTAACCGGTAGCCATAGTAGTAGAATTAGTGAGTTGGAGAGACAACTTCATGGAGGCACGATGATGGAGATCATGATGATGGAGATCATGGTGTCATGCCGGTGAGGACGATGATCATGGAGCCCCGAAGATGGAGATCAAAAGGAGCAAAATGATATTGGCCATATCATGTCACTATTTGATTGCATGTGATGTTATCATGTTTATGCATCTTATTTGCTTAGAACGACGGTAGTAAATAAGATGATCCCTTATTAAAATTTCAAGAAAGTGTTCCCCCTAACTGTGCACCGTTGCGAAAGTTCGTCGTTTCGAAGCACCACGTGATGATCGGGTGTGATAGATTCTTACGTTCACATACAACGAGTGTAAGCCAGATTTACACACGCGAAACACTTAGGTTAACTTGACGAGCCTAGCATGTACAGACATGGCCTCAGAACACAAGAGACCGAAAGGTCGAGCATGAGTCGTATAGTAGATACGATCAACATGAAGATGTTCACCGATGATGACTAGTCCGTCTCACGTGATGATCGGACACGGCCTAGTTGACTCGGATCATGTAATCACTTAGATGACTAGAGGGATGTCTATCTGAGTGGGAGTTCATGAGATGAACTTAATTATCCTGAACATAGTCAAAAGATCTTTGCAAATTATGTCATAAGCTCGCGCTTTAGTTCCACTGTTTAGATATGTTCCTAGAGAAAATATAGTTGAAAGTTGACAGTAGCAATTATGCGGACAGTAGAAAGCTTATGTCCTTAATGCACCGCTTAGTGTGCTGAACCCCAATCGTCGTCTGTGGATGTTGCGAACATCGGACATACACGTTTTGATAACTACGTGATAGTTCAGTTAAACGGTTTAGAGTTTTTTTGACTGTGAACTGTGGGGTAAAACCCCCACAGCATATCAAGACTTTATTAAAGCCAGACAACAGTTACAACAACATGATTACAAGAGGTAACCAAAAGGAAAGGAGAAAAACAAAATAAAATAAAGAAAAGGCTAAAACTTAAGGCGGCAAGAAAGAAATCCACTTGAGTAACTCATCCTTGTATCCAGATTTGATTCTATGCTGCATCAGAGTAATGTCATGCCTGAAAGCTCCTCTCCATTTGTTGAAACTTGCCCACTCACCTCTGAACACTTTGGCATTTCTGATGATCTAGATATTCCAGCAGGCAATAAATACTACTTCATTGAAAAAGGGCTTATCAAAACTTCTCCTTGCCTGGATGACTAGGTCAGACATTGAAGTTCCAGCCGACCAATCAATCTGCAAATAATTCCAAACTCTGACACTGAAATTGCAGTTGAAGAAGAGATGGTCTCTGGTTTCTCTCACTTAAAGGGGGCATAGCCTACAAGTAACACCATCATCGATGTGCCAGTGCCTTCTATCAACCATATCCTTAGTGTTGAGTCTGTCCATGATGAGCATCCATGCAAAACCTTGATCTTGATAGTGCAAGAGGATTTCCAGATCCAGCACAGCAAGTGGTTGAATGTTTCATTCTGAAAAACATGACCATAGAACAACTTACGTTTGTAAACCTTTGAAGAGCCCTGCCAGAACCATAAATCCTTACAAGCGTCATCTCTTGTATGGGAGACCAACATATTCCTTATCAAATTTAACTCATCAAAAGCTTGAGCAGACAAAGGTAGGTGAAAGTGTTGGTACAAGTCTATTGAATTAAGATGTCCTTAACAGAAATCCATGGATCCTTGGCAAAAGAGAATAATCTTGGGAATCTAGACTGCAAGCTAGAAACTTCATTGCCAAGATTCCAGTTATCAGACCAAAAGAGAGCAGTGTCCCCAGCATTGACCTGCACCCAGGAGCAGTCCCTAAAATTCTGCAAGACCTTGCAAATATCCTTCCACCAAAAAGAGCCACAAGAAGTTGTTCCCTAGGGCATGCCATCATGATAATATGAGTCCCAAATTAAGGACACCCAAGGTAGGTCTTTCCTGTTGAGAAAGTTACTAGCATGCTTGAGAAGCAAAGCCACGTTTTGAACACCCAGGTTCAAAATACCAAGACCACCCTTGTTTTTTGGTCTACAAATCAAATCCCAAGCAGCAAGAGATGGAGCAGGCTCCTCCCTATTTTTTCTCCACAGACATTGCCTTTGAATTCTTTCCAACTGCTTGAGGATTCCAGCAGGAACAGCCAGGCTGCCCATAAAGAAGATTGGCATGGAAGACAAGGCAGAATTTAAGAACTGCAGTCTCTCACCTTGATTAAGGAAGGAGGAGCTGGCAGTCATTCTCCTCTCCATACAATCCACAAGAGGCATAAAGTCCACCATCTTCGGCCTTGTAGTACCCACAGGCAGACCAAGGTAAGTAAAAGGCATCTTTCCAATTTGGCATCCAAAAGCAGAAGCAAGCTCAGTCATGACTGCATTTTCAACATTTATAGGAATGATAAAAGATTTATGGTAGTTGACATCCAGACCCGTGGACTGAGAGAACACCAACAACATATCCTTCAGTGCTAAAAGTTGTTGCCTGTCAGCAGGGAGGATGATCAGAGTATCATCGGCATATTGAATGATAGGGTAGTCTTGATCATGGCAGGGAATAGGTAGCTTTAGGATCCCCTTGCTGAACATATCATTAATCACTGTTTGCAGAAGATCAGCAGCTATCACAAAGAGAAGAGGAGAAACAGGGTCCCCCTGTCTAACTCCTTTTTTGCAAATAAACTTCCTCCCAGGCACACCATTCAAGAGGACAGAAGAAGTACCAGTGGCAAGTAGCTGCTTCATCCATAGGATCCACTTTTCATTAAAACCTTTGTGCATTAGGATTTGGAAGATAGCTTCATGCTCAACAGAGTCAAAAGCCTTCTCAAAGTCCAATTTGAGGATCACAATTGGCCTCTTTGACTAATGGCATTGATGCAGATACTCAAAGGTCCAACCAATGCAGTCCTGAATTGATCTGCTCTTAATGAAACCATACTGATTCTTATGAATGCATTTCATAATTATCCTCTGAAACCTATTGGCAACCATCTTAGAAAGGAACTTCAGACCCATGCTTGTGAGAGAAATAGGCCTATAATCCCCCACTTCCTCCGATGATAGTTTCTTGGGTATCAGAGTAATGAAAGAACTATTAATGTTGTCCAGCACTGCAGTCCCTTCATGAAAAGCATGAGCCAGATCATAGAAATCAGTTGATATGATGTGCCAGCACCTCTTGAAGAATAGACCATTAAAACCATCAGGTCCAGGTGCTTTATCCACAGGCATGTGCTTGACCACATCATCCATTTCCTCTTTTTCAAAAGGTTTAGTAAGCATATCCAGGCCGTCCACTGGCATTATTAGAGATGCTAAATCAAAACCCATTGCAATCCCTCTAGAAGTGCCCATTCTGTTCTTGAAACAGCTCCAAATAATTCCAGCCATTTGATCATGGTCAGAGACCACAGAGCCATTAGGTAATTTTAGACTAGCAATTGAATTTATCCTGTGCCTCTCAGTGGCCATGGCAGGAAAAAACTTGGTGTTCTCAGCCCCAACCTTAATATACCTGATAGTGCATCTCTTTTTCCAGTACATGCAGTGCAGATGCAAAAGCTTTTCCAAATGGACCTTCACAATTTTCCTGAAATTGAACTCCTGTCTAAACAAGGGCCTCCATTCCTCCAACTCATCTAAAAGGAAGACCACATGATTACACTTGCTAATAAACAATTTTAACTTGGAAACATTCATTTGCCATCTCTTAAGGCACATTCTTAGATGCTTAAACTTGTCCGCAATCTTAGCGGTAATGTGAGTCTTCCTAGATGGGGTTAGCCAAGATGATTCCACACAATCCATAAAGCCCTCTAGTTCCAACCAATAGTTTTCAAACCTAAAGAGATTTGATTTAGGTATGGTTGTCTTGATTGATACTAAACAAGGGATATGGTCAGAGGCAGTCCTGGCCAGAGGCAATACTTTAGTCATTGGATAGTCAGTGATCCAATCTACTGAGGTGAAGAACCAGTCTAACTGCTCCAGAAGAGGGATGTCCTGCATATTGGACCAAGTGTATGATCTACCTTTAATTGGCAATTCAAGAAGTCCCAAATGTCCAATAACCTCATTGAAGATGAACATATCATTTATGTCCCCACCAGGTAAGTTTCTATTGTCCATTGACCTAAGGAAATTGAAGTCACCAAGCAATAACCAGTGCTCATCAATAGGGATACAGAGATTATATAGCCAGTTTATAAAATTTTCCCTTCCTTCCACCTGACAAGGACCATATACAACAACCAAGGTCCAACTTTCATTATTCTGCATGGAGGTAAACTTAATCACAACAGCAAATTGCTGAACTTCAATTAGATTTCCAATAAAAACATTTGAATTCCAAACCACAAGAATACCACCAGAAGCCCCTATTGAAGGGGAGCATGCAAAAGAGTCAAATCTCTTAGGGCAGAAACTTTTGATTGATCTGGAATCGAAAGATGAGCATTTAGTTTCTTGCAAGCAGGCTATAGAGCATTGACATTCCTCAATTTTCTGTCTGACAGCTCGCTGCCTAGCTTCAGAGTTCAAACCTCTAACATTCCAGCACAACACATTCCAGTTTCTACATGAATTACTCATTAAAACATATATTAGGCAGCATAACCCATATGACACACAATGTCACATGTCCAAAATAACAGAACAAAGTCTGACCCACCACACAGACATAAGAAAGTTCATGACATAACTGACATAAATAAAGCATAAAAGCGGCAAACTTAGGGGCCTGCCACACCCAAAAGTCTAGAAGCAGGCTAAACATCAGGATTGACGGAGGCAGAGGCATGTGGGTCCACCATAAGTGCATCCACAGAGAGGAGAGTGGCATCAATTTCCAACTCTCTCCCTATTTCCTGAAGCCGCGCAATTGGAGTCGCAAGGGGGATTTCTTCAGAAGCCTGCTCTTCAGACTCATGGGCCGTGAAGGGCTTCGCTCTGGGCTTCTTCTTCTTGGGCCGTATAGCAAGCTCATGGAAAACGGGCTTGAAACCATCCCGCTTGACAGAACTCCTAGTGCAACATCTGACGGCAGTATCAACAATTGGTGTTGGCGCCAAAGGTTGTTGTGGCCTTCTCGCAGTCACCACAGACACAGGAGGAACCGCCTGATCAGGTGCAGAATCAACAAACAGAGCTCTAGCGACCGGCCTGGCCACTTCCTGGTCCTTCCAAGTGAGACGAGGCAAATCCAGATCAGAGAAAGCGAAATCCCAGCTTCGCTTAGACAGAACAACAAGCGACAGAAGCTGCATTGAAACTGGCTTGGGGACAGAAAACACCATAGGAGCTTGTAGCAGACTTTCAAAAGATCTTCTCCAAATCATGTCAGGAGGTAGAGGAGGCCCATAAGGCACAGCAGGCATAACAAATTCCTCCCTAATCACAGGAGGCTGATAGACCACAATGGCCCAATGATCAGGAACAAACTCCTCAATGAATGGAGGAGGAACAGGGGCCTCAGGCTGCTCATCATCAAGAACTACAACAGGTGGCACATGGGTATCAGCAGCAGAGCTTGGCTGTGCAGATAAGTCTACCACCATGGACTCCTGGTCCTGCACAGGATCAGGGGCTACATTGTCATCCCAGATCCCCCAGTTATCATCAGCTATCTCATTGACCACAGGTGCTGGTGGCACTGCATTCCATCCCAAAGCAGGAAAAGCAGGTAAGTTGAAAGGGGGCATCTCAGGGAATGGAACATCAGGCACCGGGTGCAGATTGCCATTGATGGGCATCCAATCCTCATCTTGAGGCATCTGCTTGGCAAAGTTTGCCCCCAAGATATATAGGGGAGCAGTCCAAGAAACTCTTGCACCTCCATAGGGTGCAAAATCCATAAACACCACATCACGTGGCACCAGAATGTCTTCATGGAAGAAAGCAAACACCAGAGACCTGACCAAGTAAGGATCCTCGCTAACCCAATGATGAAACTTGCCGAAAGTGTTGACAGCAGCCCTGATACACTCTGTATTGCGAAGATACAAAGGAATGCCCAGGAACATGAGAAGGCCCTGACGGAAACCCTGAACGCCGCGGAAATTTTCTCCCTCGTCATGCTTCATAAAGCGCACAAAGCGATCATTGCCCAGTGGCTGCGGCGGGAGCTGCAGCAGATGGAAATGGACAGCAGCATCACGAAGCTCAAAAAGCCCCACAGAGCGAATCCATGGCTGAGCCGATCTGACTAAAACTCCATGCTCATGCAATCACTGAACTACAGCCTCTCTAGCAGCACCTATCTCATCTGGCTGGGGGATAGGCATTACCTCAGCAAGCATAAACTCCTCATGGCGGCGCACAATTGGGGTATGCGGCGAAACGAAGGTTCTTGGAAGGCGATCTTCCCCACCGTCGATGACATGGTGGCCCGCGGGGACGTAAAGCTGAGGATCCAGATGAAAGTTCGCCATCGGAACCGAGGGCTCGGCCTCCAACAACGGCGAGTGCAATGGCGGAGGAGGGGTTTCAGGCGGCGAGGTAGAGGGAGTCTTGGGGCCAGGGTTGATGGAACTAGACGAGGGAGTTAATGCGGAAGTGGAAGGGAGGTCCAAGTTTGGTAAAAGCGTTGTCAGAGAGATATTCTCGTAGCGCGCCTCGGAAGTCGTAGCATTAGTGGATTTGGGTTGCCAAACAAGCCCCAAAACCTGTGCAAATTTGTTGCAATCCTTCCTGATGTGACCCGTCCTAAGGCAGGAGATGCACCACAACTTGGACGTGCAAGAGGCCGCAAAGTGTCCCTTCCTCAAACACTTTTGACACGTGAGAACCTCATCAACCATATTATAAATTAAATCCTCAAAATCATCCCTGGCTTGCTGAGAAGAAGGAATATCCAAATTATCCGTAGAAAAGCCGGGCCAGCCCGGTCAGACCCAACGGAGAGCAGCCCATGGCCCGTGGCACGTGTTGACACGTCCACATTCAAAGTACCCGAATTCCCGCCCGAGATAGTCGGCGAGCGGTCAGATAACGGCAGGAGATCATGAACCGTACCAAACGAGATAGATGGCCTCGTCGACGTCCACCGAAGGCTCACCGGCGGCGCGGGATGGATGACAACTCTCTCATGTGGCGGGATAGAATAACCAGCATCTTCAGTAGTTTGAATACAATTTTCCGTAGCAGGATACTGATAACCTCGACAAGCATTATAATTTTGAAAGACCGCAAATGATAATTTCTTGCCAACAGAATTTGAGGATTTGAATGAGGATTTTGATGGCCTAGAATGCATGGCTAGAACCCCAAGAGCTGCACGCCGCTTAGAAGGACTAACGAGGATCCACTCGGCATCACATTCCAAATTCCAGATCCTAAACTCACGACTCCAATTCGGGCCACCGTTACTCCAAAGATGAAAGTAACATTTGAAATGATTAAAAGCAAAAGATCGAAGACTAATAATGATCATGGCAACAGCCTTGCAAGATACCTGAAAGCCAAATACCTTATCCCTGATCAAGAAAACCATAAGATCAATGCCCGAGCCGCCAATTGCTGCCTCAAGAGCTGCCGCCACTGAATCTTCATTCAAACGGAAGGAATGACGTCCAAAAGAGACCACCATGGTAAAGATCTCCGAGTCTTCCATGGGATGCACCGAAAAGCCCGTAGATTGAAAAACCTTCTCAGCAAAAACCAAACCCTTGGAGAAGTCCAAGCCAAGGGTGGAACCATCATTGGAACCCATGAAAGATGGGTACGAACGAGTAGATCTCAAGACACCGGAGAGATCTAATGGAGAGAAACTAGAATTTGGTGGCTAGGGGTGGAGATCGCCGGAGGTGGTGGAGATCGCCGTGGAGGGGGTGGGGGTGGAAAGGGAACCATATTGTAGGTCGTGTACCTTAACGGTTTAGAGTTGAGGCACCAAAGATGTTTTTCGAAACATCGGAGAACATATGAGATGTTTCGAGGGCTGAAATTGGGATTTCAGGCTCGTGCCCACGTCAAGAGGTATAAGACCTCCGACAATTTTCTTAGCCTGCAAACTAAGGGAGAAAAGCTCAATCGTTGAGCTTGTGCTCAGATTGTCTGAGTGCAACAATCACTTGAATCGAGTGGGAGTTAATCTTCCAGATGAGATAGTGATGTTTCTCCAAAGTCATTGCCACCAAGCTGCTAGAGCTACGTGATGAACTATAACATATCAGGGATAGATATGATGATCCCTGAGGTATTCACGATGTTCGACACTGCGAAAGTAGAAATCAAGAAGGAGCATCAATTGTTGATGGTTGGTGAAACCACTAGTTTCAAGAAGGGCAAGGGCAAGAAGGGATACTTCATGAAACGGCAAATCAGCTGCTGCTCCAGTGAAGAAACCCAAGGTTGAACCTAAACCCGAGACTAAGTGCTTCTGTAATAAGGGGGACAGCCACTGGAGCGGGATTACCCTACATACTTGGTAGATAAGCAGGCTGGCAAGGTCGATAGAAGTATATTGGATATACATTATGTTAATGTGTACTTTACTACTACTCCTAGTAGCACCAGGGTATTAGATACCGGTTCGGTTGCTAAGTGTTAGTAACTCGAAATAAAAGCTACGGAATAAATGGAGACTAGCTAAAGGTGAGCTGACGATATGTGTTGGAAGTGTTTCCAAGGTTGATGTGATCAAGCATCGCATGCTCCCTCTACCATCGAGATTGGTGTTAAACCTAAATAATTGTCATTTGGTGTTTGCATTGAGCATAGACATGATTGGATTATGTCTATCGCAATACGGTTATTCATTTAAGGAGAATAATGGTTACTCTATTTATTTGAATAATACTTTCAATGGTCTTGCACCTAAAGGAATGGTTTATTGAATCTCGATCATAGTGATACACATTTTCATGCCAAAAGATATATAAGATAGTAATGATAGTACCACTTACTTGTGGCACTGCCATGTAAGTCACATTGGTATAAAACTTATGAAGAAGCTCCATGTTGATGGATCTTTGGACTCACTCGTTTTTGAAAAGTTTGAGACATGCGAACCATGTCTATTGGTGTATACGCATGAAGAAACTCCATGCAGATGGATCGTTTGGGCTCACTTGATTTTGAATCACTTGAGATATGCAAATCATACCTCATGGGCAAGATGACTGAAAAGCCTCGTTTTCAGTAAGATGGAACAAGATAGCAACTTGTTGGAAGTAACACATTTTGATGTGTGCAGTCCAATGAGTGTTGAAGCATGCAGTGAATATCGTTATGTTCTTACTTCACAGATGATTCGAGTAGGTGTTGAGTATATTTACTTGATGAAACACAAGTCTGAATTATTGAATGGTTCAAGTAATTTCAGAGTGAAGTTGGAGATCATTGTGACAAGAGGATAAAATGTCTATGATATGATCATAGAGATGAGTATCTGAGTTACGAGCTTTGGCACGCAATTAAGACATTGTGGAAATTGTTTCACAATTAATACCGCCTGGAACACCATAGTGTAATGGTGTGTACGAACATCATAGTTACACCCTATTGGATATGGTGCGTACCATGATGTCTCTTATCGAATTACCACTATCATTCATGGGCTAGGCATTAGAGACAAGCGCACTCACTTTAATAGGGCTCCACGTAATTCCGTTGAGACGACACCGAACTATGGTTTGGAGAAACCTAAGTTGTTGTTTCTTAAAAGTTTGGGGCTGCGACGCTTATGTGAAAAAGTTTCAGGTTGATAAGCTCGAACCCAAAGCGGATAAAATGCATCTTCATAGGACACCCAAAACAGTTGGGTATACCGCCTAATTCAGATCCGAAAATAATAGGGATTGTTTCTTGAATCGGGTCCTTTCTTGTGGAAAGGTTTGTCTCGAGAATTGAGTGGGAGGATGGTGGAGACTTGATGAGGTTATTGAACCATCACTTCAACCAGTGTGTAGCAGGACACAGGAAGTTGTTCCTGTGGCACCTACATCAATTGAAGTGGAAGCTTATGATAGTGATCATGAAGCTTTGGATCAAGTCACTACCGAACCTCGTAGGATGACAAGGACGCGTACTGCTTCGGAGTGGTACGGTGATCCTGTCTTGAAGGTCATGTTGCTAGACAACAATGAACCTATGAGCTATGGAGAAGCAATGGTGGACCCATATTCCAAAAAATGATTAGAAGCCATGAAATCCGAGATATGATCCATGTATCAGAACAAAGCATGGACTTTGGTGGACTTGCCCGATGATCGGCAAGCCATTGAGATAAATGGATCTTTAAGAAGAAGAGGGACGTGGACGGTAATGTCACCGTCTATGAAGCTCGACTTGTGGCAAAGAGTTTTTCACAAGTTCAAGGAGTTGACTATGATGAGATTTTCTCATTCGTAGCAATGCTTAAGTCCGTCGGAATCATGTTAGCATTAGCTGCATTTATGAAATTTGGCAGATGGATGTCAAGACGAGTTTCCTTACCAGTTTTCGTAAGGAAGGTTGTATGTGATACAATCAGAAAGTTTTTGTCGATCCTAAGGATGCTAAAAGGTATGCTGGCTCCAGCGATCCTTCTAAGGACTGGAGTAAGCATCTCGGAGTTGGAATGTGCGCTTTGATGAGATGATCAAAGATTTTGGGTTTATACAAAGTTCATGAGAAACTTGGATTTCCAAAGAAGTGAGTGGGAGCACTGTAGAATTTCTAATGAGTATATGTTGTTGACATATTGATGATCAAAAATGATGTAGAATTTTCTGTAAAGCATATAGGGTTATTTGAAAAGTGTTTTTCAATGGAAGACCTGGATTAGGCTACTTGAACAATAAACATCAAGATCTATAAGATAGATCAAATGCTTAATAATACTTTCAAATGAGCACATACCTTGACATGATCTTGAAGGTGTTCAAGATGGATCAGTCAAAGAAGGAGTTCTTGCCTGAGTTGTAAGGTATGAAGTTAAGATTTAAAGCTTGACCACGACAGAAGAGAGATAAAGGACGAAGGCCGTCCCCTACGCTTCAGGCGTGGGCTCTATAGTATGCTATGCTGTGTACCGCACCAGAAGTGTGCCTTGCCATGAGTCAGTCAAGGGGTACAAGAATGATCCAGGAACGGATCATTGGACAGCGGTCAAAATTATCCTTAGAGGAATAAGGAAAAGTTTCTCGATTATGGAGGTGATAAAGAGTTCGGCGTAAAGGGTTACATCGATGCAAGCTTTAACACCTATCCGAATGACTCTGAGTAGCAAACCGGATACATATAGTGGAGCAACCATTTGGAATAGCTTCAAGTGGAGCGTGGAAGGAGCATTTACAATATGACATAGAGAATTGCGAAGTACATACGGATCTGAATGTTGCAGAATCGTTGACTAAAACCTCTCTCACAAGAAAACATGATCAAACCCCAGAACTCATTGAGACTTAATCACATGGTGATGTGAACTAGTTTAGACACTAGTAAACTCTTTGGATGTTGGTCACATGGCGATGTGACCTATCTGTGTTAATCACATGGCGATTATTGACTCTAGTGCAAGTGGGAGACTGTTCGAAATATGCCCTAGAGGCAATGATAAATTAGTAATTATTATTATATTTCCTTGTTCATGATAATCGTTTATTGTCCATGCTATAATTGTATTGAAAGGAAACTCAGATACATGTGTGGATACATAGACAACACCATGTCCCTAGTAAGCTTCTAGTTGACTAGCTCGTTGATCAATAGATGGTTACGGTTTCCTGACCATGGACATTGGATGTCGTGGATAACGGGATCACATCATTAGGAGAATGATGTGATGGACAAGACCCAATCCTAAGCCTAGCACAAAGATCGTAGTTCGTATGCTAAAGCTTTTCTAATGTCAAGTATCTTTTCCTTAGACCATGAGATTGTGCAACTCCTGGATACCGTACGAATGCTTTGGGTGTACCAAACGTCACAACATAACTGGGTGGCTATAAAGGTGCACTACAGGTATCTCCGAAAGTGTCTGTTGGGTTGGCACGAATCGAGACTGGGATTTGTCACTCCGGTTAACGGAGAGGTATCTTTGGGCCCACTCGGTAGGAAATCATCATAATGTGCACAATGTGACCAAGGGGTTGATCACTGGATGATGTGTTATAGAACGAGTAAAGAGACTTGCCGGTAACGAGATTGAACAAGGTATCGGCATTCCGACGATCGAATCTCGGGCAAGTACAATACCGCTAGACAAAGGGAATTGTATACGGGATCTATTGAGTCCTTGACATCATGGTTCATCCGATGAGATCAACGTGGAACATGTGGGAGCCAACATGGGTATCCAGATCCCGCTGTTGGTTATTGACCGGAGAACGTCTCGGTCATGTCTGCATGATTCCCGAACCCGTAGGGTCTACACACTTAAGGTTCGATGATGCTAGGATTATAAAGGAAGTTTGTATGTGGTTACCGAATGTTGTTCAGAGTCCCGGATTAGATCCCGGACGTCACGAGGAGTTCCGGAATGGTCCGGAGGTAAAGATTTAGGGCCTGTTCGCTTCAAAGGATTTGTAGACTTTCCAAAGGAATGTTCATTCCATAGTTTTCAGTTCCTTCACTGGCGTTCGGATCAAGGGAATCAGCTACAGCGTTCTTATGGAAAAGTTCGTAAACAGTGGCCATTTTACAGGAATCTAAACATCTGGTCTGAACCAATTTTTGGGCGGAGGCCCGAGGCAAGCCAACTCGCAAGCCAAATAAAATATTCCTTTCGCATGGGTGGTAGAGAAGCAATACCAGCATGCAGCGATTAGAACACTTGATGCCTGAATAAAATACTCAATACTGTTGCATCAGTAGTACGGCTCCTTTGCTCATACCTCTGGACAATTTCCTGTGAACCGAACACCCTTTATTCTTCTATTTTGCGAACTGCAGTAATGTACTGTACAGCCAACCGCATTCCTATACTTTTTTACATCCCTTTGTTTTTCTTACCTGTGTATCGAACGGGGCCTTATATATGGGAAGTCCTGTTTTGGTCACCGGAAAAGTTTCGGGTTTTATCGGTAACGTACTGGGACCACCATCCCTAGAGGGCTGCATGGGCCAAGTGTGGGAGGGGACCAGCCCCAGGTGGGCTGGTGCGCCCCCCACAAGGGGACCAAGGCGCAGGGAAGAGTGGGAGGGGGCAAACCCTAGGGAAGATGGGCCCTAAGGCCCACCCTAGGTGTGCATGCCCTCTCCCCCTCTGGCCGCCACCCAGATGGGATCTGGGGGCTGCCGCCACCCCTAGGGAGGGAACCCTAGAGGGGGCGCAGCCCCCTCCCCTCCGCCTATAAATACATGAGGTCTGGGGGCTGCTCAATACATGAGTTTCACCTCTTCTTGGCGCAGCCCTACCTCTCTCCCTTCTCCTCTCCCGCGGTGCTTGGCGAAGCCCTGCAGGATTGCCACGCTCCTCCACCACCACCACGCCGTTGTGCTGCTGCTGTACGGAGTCTTCCTCAACCTCTCCCTCTCTCCTTGTTGGATCAAGGCGTGGGAGACGTCACCGGGCTGTACGTGTGTTGAACGCGGAGGTGCCGTCCATTCGGCACTAGGATCTCCAGTGATTTGGATCACGATGAGTACGACTCCTTCAACCCCGTTCTCTTGAACGCTTCCGCTTAGAGATCTACAAGGGTATGTAGATGCACTCTCCTTCCCCTCGTTGCTGGTTTCTCCATAGATAGATCTTGGTGACACGTAGGAAAATTTTGAATTTCTGCTACGTTCCCCAACAATCCCGACGACCTTCACATATATCTTCGTTCGAAACCGCCTTAGCTCTACTTCGCCAGCTTGCTACGTCACTGCATGTGCATCATTTCTACCTCTCAGCCCCTCTCGATCGGATGGTCCAACGTCACCTATTTTTTTCTTCTATTGTTAGAGGTAAAGCTACTTCATGGAGTCGAATCTTGTACTCCCTCCCCCCGAAAATACTTTTCATTGAAATAAAGTGGGGGTGGGGGAATTTAGTATGTACATCAGACTTGGTACAAACAGGAAGGAAATGGGATGAAAGTAGTACAGACTAGTTATCCAACCAGTCTCTTGGTCAAAAAGGGAAATATAGGGGTAACGCTGTACACAGTGGTATGACCAGGACTAGATTTGCTATCCACACATAGGAGTAGGTGGCTAGAGTGAACAAAAATGGGACCAACCCAGATATGTTCCTTTGATGTTTGTTTCTCGGGGCAACAAACTATGAATCACCACTTTATGCCCCTGTTTACGTACATGATGTTGTGCTGCTGGTGCACCCACTGTCCCATCCCCTTATACCAAATATTTAGGCCCCGGTCGGAATAAAGGGGCAGAAAACATAGGTCTTGATGAAAATAGAGGAATAGGAAAGGAATGTAGGTATAAAACTATGGAGCAGCGAACCGAAGGAAACCCTCAAGAGAATGTGTTCGGATGGACTATGAAATGTACAGATTTGTTTTTTTAGAGTAGCATGCTTGGCAGTATGAGATGCTATTTGTTTATTCAGCTGCATAGTGACTACTCTTGTCCTCACCTCACATACCACACATAGGTTAATTTTGTTTATTCCGTCAAACACAACACAACAACCTGTCTAACGCATGGCAGCGAGCGCCTGCCTCAGGCTTCCGCCCAAAAAATGAGCAGCGCGTGGATGTTTCTAATCCGATGGAATCAGTACTACCAGACCAGGTTTCCTATGAAACACTATTCACCTTTCCCGTGTTCCGAACGGTTGGAAGGGAAAGAATACCGTAGGAATTGTGTTCCTATGAAAATCCTGCACCAAACCTGTGAACCGAACGCAGCCTTAGCTGTTCTTAATATAATGTCCCTGGTAAAAATGAAGCCTTCAGAGGGATATCACCTTCCAAATCTACCTGGCTGGCTAGGTTGAGAGAAGACCTCTCCCTTCTTCGTTACAGAGTGGGAGAAAAACTTAAACCCTTTTTGACCTCTTTTGTAGATAGTATTTAACTTTATACTTGT
>NC_057795.1:369027679-369029361 GCF_018294505.1 Triticum aestivum | reverse complement strand
TTGTTGTCACTTTATTTAATAAATACAGTAGGAGCCTCTCCTACTGTTTCAAGTGTCAAAAAAAAATGAAGCCATGCCACTGTTTTTGCCTGTAATTGTTTGAGACTCTGACAAGTTTAGCCAAATGTTTTTGCCTGTAATTGTTTGAGACTTTGACTGTTTCCTCTGTGCCTTTTTGTGCAAACAGGGATATCCAATTCACCTGGTTGCTGTTGTGACCTTTTGGTGCACTGCACAGAACTCTTCTTGAAAGAAGTGACTTTTGTGCTGTTTAACTGGAATGTCAGATGGAACAGTTGGTTCACTTTGATGGAACTGCACAAAGGGAGATCTGTGTTCCAATCCTCATCATCCATATTGGCGCCATAACCTTCCTTTAGGTAAGAATGATATTTAATGCATGTGTTCATCTCTATTTTCCGACTACCATGTGAAAATAATGCTGTTTTTTTACTAGTACACTTGTACTCCCTCACTGACAAAACCAATTCTGAATTAGAAGGCCAATCATGTACTTGGTTTCACCAACTCGTGAGGAGAAGGAGAAACAGAGCATGAAGAGGAAGAAGAAGAAGAATAAACAGTGCCAAGGCGATCTTGCTAAAGCCAGAGGCCTCAGTCGAGGCTATTCAAGGGCTCAGGAAACGACTACCTTACATGTGAGACGATCCTCCAGGGAGCCATTCCACTTCTGCTGTCTCACTTAATTAATTAGGAGTACTTAAGTTACACTAATTTTTTACTGCCTAATTTTCCTGTTGGAGTTAAACAAATCTTTAGTAGGACCCTATGCTGAATCATGTACCTGTGAATGTTTGTCTATGGAGGTGAATCATGTGGTGGAGTAGGGAGGGAATATTATTAGTGTCATGACATAATAGTGCTATTGTTTTGCATGTCAATTTATTGCCATTGGTTCAATGAGGCAATGTTTTGCATATTGTCCATCATGAATTTGATGCTACTGTTTGAGTAATATGCTAATGTCTTCCTATCCTTTCTCACTAAGATAATGAAGGTTTCACCTTGTTCCTACTTGTGCAAACAGGGATCATGTTGTGCCAATCTTACATTTTAGTGGAACTACACAAGACAATACAATGAACTGTATCCCAGCCAGTGCTTTAACTCTGCTGGAAGTTCTTGATAATCTTTCGATATAATCTCAGCACTGGTAAACAAGAGTGATTTCAACCATCACTACAAAAAAAGACACATCCGTGACATTTTGGGCCGAATGAATTTTTTTCTGTCATACATATGACACTTATATGATGATAATTGTGACAAAACCCGTATCATCATAGATGTGGCGGGATCCTACTGCTATGACAAAAAATCATGACAGAAAATGGGCTTTTCGTCCTGGGCGGGCCGGAGACGCAGCTGCATGACATTCTTTGGGCCGTCCATGATGGAAAAAACCGTGGTAGAAGCGAGGGGGAGGAAAATTTCAGGGAGTTGCCGGTTACGGTGGGAGGTCGGGGGCGGAGTGATGCATGTTTCTCTCATACGTACGCGCGTGTGTGCGAGGCGTTGGCTCTAACTGAACCCGAGCGAGGCGTTGGGCTCTAACTGAACCCGAGCGATCGATCGATGGCAGTTAACTAAACCCGATGGAGCGATTCCTTCGCTACTGCTGCTAACTGAAGCCGATCGATGCTGCCTCTAGGATGAATAGT